>NW_028135492.1:0-190226 GCF_964662115.1 Mustela nivalis
TCTGAGCCCAGGCGTCTTAACCCCCAAGATGCCGCTGAATGTCTAGAAGCTTGTTGGTTGTTAGCATGAGAACAGGGAGGCCATGGCAACACCAATCTCTATGGCTTCCTAGAACAAGACTTATTTCTGGCTCTGGCTGCGTGTCCCAACATGTGGACGGAGGCGAGGCTCCACATGGTCGCTGGGAGCCGGGCCACTGTGGTCCCCGTCTGTCACATGGGGCCTCTTCGGTCACTGCCGCTAGGGAAAGGAAAATGCAGAAGTCCACGGGAGCTTTTCTCTGCCTCGGCCAAATGTGACGCGTGTTGCTTCTGCTCGTGTATCGTTGGCCAGGACTAGTCATGGAGCCGGCCCGTGGCCCCTGGCACGTGCTGTTTGGTGGGAGGGGTGGGTGGAGCCCATCTCTGTGATGGTGATGGTGGCATCTCACGGTTGCTTCTCTGTTTCTCCCCCCAAGTGCAGCAATCCAGCTTCTATGGGTACACGGGGATGCTGCCCAAGAGATACACCCAGGGCGTGATGACCGGCGAGAGTGAGTATCTGCAGCCCCCCCAGGAGGAACCCCCAGTGAGGGGCCACGCTCCGAGCAGGGGACGGGGACCGCCATGTTCTCCTGCCTGGTGGGTGGGGGCAGGGACTCCAGGCAGGAAGGGAACAGCTGTGACACGTGCACCTCTGCACCGGGGTGCGTACCTTTGTGATGGGAGATGCGCGATCTGCTCCAAGCAGGGCAGGGTCTAGAGGGGCTCGGCGTGCTGGTGCGGCTGGGTGTTCCGTGTGTCTGTGTGTCTATGTGTGTGTGTATGCAGGGGCGGGGGGGGTTGGTGAGCCTGTCCAGACTACGCTGTTTTCTAGACCCACATACTGAGCCCTGCCTGGCACCCCCACTTGGCTTCTCAGACTCACTGTCCCAAGCCCCCATCTCCAGTCCACCTGCCCCTGCTCAGCAAATGACACCCCCAAACCCGAAGCCTACCCACCACCCTTAGACTTGCCCTCCAGGCTGATCCCTGCACTCCAGCCTGGGGCAGGGTGGCCGTTCCCCTCTGGCCCTGCCACCCCCACCCACGTATCAGGGCCCCTTTGCAGCACCTCCCTCCAGATGTTCTCAGGCTCTTTCCGTGCGGGGCGGGGCCAGGGCCCGCAGTGCAGTCCAGGCAGAAAGCTGTCTTCGGGATACTCTGCACCCCCTACCATGTGGGGAGGTTGCTCAGATGCCCCCAGGGCTCCAAGCCTTAGGTCTGTGGAATTTGGTTCCAGGAAGGCCCGGGCAGGCGGATCACTTCTGTGTGTTTTGTCATGGAGGTGAGCGAGGCGGCTGTCGAGTGGTGATTTGGGGTGGCTTAGGAGCCCAGGAACCCCACACCCTGGGAGCAGCCCACAGTGGTCATGGCCTGCTTCTGCCAGATGCTGCCTCGTGGCTCACGGTCACACCCCACACCCACATCCTGCCTGCCAAGACCCCACTGCCCTCCCTCGTGATCTCGAGACCACACCCACACCTGTCAGCTCCCGGCACGTGAACAAGGACCACTCGTGCCAGCCCCTGCCGGGGCTGCCGCCCCCTGGAGCCTCTGCCTGCCCCCCCATCCTGCTGGGGGCTCCCCCCAAGCCTCTGTCTGCTTTTCCATCCTGCATAGATGTTGGCATTTTTATGCGACTTATTTACAGCACCTGCCCCCCATTGAGTGTTGAGGAGGTAGGACCCCTTTCCCCCTGCCCTACTGTGTCCCCAGGGCTGGATGGTGCCAGGTACACAGCAGGTGCTGTATAAATGCTCTTGGGGTGTGTGTTTGAGCAGGCCACAGTGCCAGGGAAGAGTCGTCTGAGCAGGCGCATTCTGTGAACAGCTCCCTGCGTGCCTGGGGCCTGGGCCTGGGCTGGGGCAGGTGCTGGGCTGTGGCTGGCGGGGGATGGGGCCGGGTTGGGGCAGGGGGCTTTAAGTGGACTTTGGGGCCCAGGCCCAGCGCGCATGCTCCCCACCCAGGCACAGCAGGTGTGATGGCATCCCTCAGCCGCATCCTCACCAAGCTGCTGCTGCCGGACGAGCGGGCCAGCACGCTCATCTTCTTCCTGGTGTCCGCCGGCCTGGAGCTGCTCTGCTTCCTGCTGCACCTGCTGGTGCGGCGCAGCCGGTTCGTGCTCTACCACACCGCGCGGCCCCGCGACAGCCGCCCGGGCCGCAGAGCCGGCTACCGCGTGCACCACGACGTCGCCGCGGGGGACGTCCACTTCGTGAGTGTGCTGGGCGCTGCCGCCGCCAGGTCCCGCCAGGCCCCCTGAGGCCAGGCTGGGGTCTCGGGCTCCTTCCCGCGGCCCTCCTCCCGTCTGCGGACCCGAGTCCCGGCGGGCACAAGCCCTGCGGAGCCGTCCTGCGGGTTAGGGCGCCCTCTGGTGGTGGCATGGCTGCATGGCCCCGGAGAGCCCACGGTGGGCGCCCATAGGAGGGCGCCAGGAGGGTCGCGTGGGGGGTTGGGGGGGCAGCATCCCTGCTGGGGGGGGGGAGGGGGCCCTCTCCACTCCATGGTGTCCTCAGCAGCGAAGTCCTTGCAGACGGGGGGAGGGGCTGTAAGGTGTCCTAGTGCTGGCACATACGGGGCCCCTCAGTGGCCAGGGAGGTTCCCCGGGAAGTGGCCTCTGGTCTGAAACCTGACCTGTGTGGTGGGTAGCTGTGGGCCAAGGGAAAAGCCAGGGCAGATACTTGGGGGGCTGGAGACCCCTCATCTCCCATAGCCCACCGGGCTCCATCCTCCCTCTAGGAGCACCAAGGCCCAGGCCTGGTCAATGGTGGGTCCCCAAAGGACAGCCCGGCCCACGAGGTGACCAGCGGGGGCGCCTACACGCGCTTCGACATGCCTCAGCCCAGAGTGACACGGAGCTGGCCCTCCTTCCAAGGTGGGGGCAGGGGGTGGGGTGTTGGGGCTGTCCTCTGGACGTTGCCGGGGGCGCCCCCTGACCCCCGGCCCCCCGCCCACAGCCCTGCTGCTGCACCGCTACGCTGTGGCCCGCGCCATCTGGGCCGACATGCTCTCCATCGCCGTGACCTACTTCATCACGCTGTGCCTATTCCCGGGGCTCGAGTCTGAGGTTCGCCACTGCGTCCTGGGCGAGTGGCTGCCCATCCTCATCATGGCCGTGTTTAACCTCTCCGACTTCGTGGGCAAGGCAGGTTTGCAGCCCCTCCCGTGCCCCTGGGAGAGGAGAGGGCACCGCGGGGTTGAGGTAGCAGAGCCTGGGGCCCTGTGGGGAGGGTCCTCGAGGAGAGGCAGGCCCTGAGCTGAGGACCCCTGAGCTCCCGAGTGGGGAGAGGAGCAGCCAAGCTAAGACGCCCCCAGACGGCATACCCCACCCGCCCCACAGGTGGCCCTAGTGACCCTGCAGGGCAGCAACACGCTGTCGGTACCCACAAAGGCTAGGGCCGACCTCATTTTGTGTCTGCACTCCCTAGCTAAGGGGCCTCCACAGACAGCACAGAAAGTACTACCAGGGAGCAGGTCCCAAGGGGCCAGGAAAACGTGGGCACAGCTCCCTGAACTACAAGTGAAGGGCAGGGTTAGAGGCCAGGTTTAGGGTAAGCTCAAGATTGTCATCTCGAGGGCAGGCCTGATGTGGGCCTTCTTCTGGTGAAGGAACATGAGGCTCAGAGAAGTAAAGCCCTTTGCCTGAGGTCACACAGCAGCGCAGTCCGAGAAAGGAATCTGGTTCACGAGGGAGCAAGGCTGAGTTAGTGAGCTTGACCCCTAATCCGGCTACTTCCTGCTCCGCAAACTGTTGCAGGCGCACCAGACCCTCAGGGTCTCGTTTCTCAGGCAGGGTCAGGAGCCTGGAGGTCTGCACCCTGGGAAACCCATGCAGTGCTCAGACGGAAGCAGAGTGTAGCAAGGACTGTGCGTTGCTGTAACAAGGGATTTGATGGACTGAGTGGTCACAGCTGACAGAGAACAGGGACACATGGGAGCACCCAGGGACAGGGACAGGGACCGGGTCTGGGGGCCGCAGTAGGGAGGGGCAGTGGGCTCCGGAGAGACCGTGAGCGTGCCCGGCTCCCCACAGATCCTGGCGGCTCTGCCCGTGGACTGGCGGGGCCCCCACCTGCTGGCCTGCTCCTGCCTGCGCGTGGCCTTTATTCCCCTCTTCATCCTGTGCGTCTACCCCAGCGGCGCGCCGACCCTGCGCCACCCGGCCTGGCCCTGCGTCTTCTCTCTGCTCATGGGTGTCAGCAGCGGCTACTTTGGCAGCGTGCCCATGATCCTGGCGGCGGGCAAAGTGAGCCCCAAGCAGCGCGAGCTGGCAGGTAAGGCAGGGAAACGGAGGCCCACGGAAACCAAGGCCAGGTAGCCAACAGGTGCGTCGGGGTTCCAAGGTCAAGTCGAGCTCAGGGAGCTCAGAGGGGCGGAACGTGCATCACTCACTTATTCCTCTGGGCATCGCACAACTACTCTTGAGTCCTGACTGGGTCGGGCCCGATTCCAGGCACCGGGGACCTGGGGCAGTGATCCCTGTGCTTGTGAGGCTGACGGTCTCAAGGTGACGCATGATAGTACATGCAGCATGACGAGTGGTGGACAGAAGCATGACAGAGAAAAGCCAAGCAGAGCAAAGGGATGGGGGGGGGCTGTCGGGCTGGCGAATTTAAAATGTAAGCGGGGCAGTCAGGGAAGGCCTCCCCGGGGAGGTGAGTTTTGAGCAAAGAGCTGGAGGAAGTGGGGAGGGAGCCAGCCGTGGGGCAATGCAAGGGAACAGCCCATCCCACGGTTGGAGGGAACAGCAGGGGTGGGGTGGGAGGGAGGAGGGAGGGTCAGCTCATCCAGACCATAGGGGACAGGGGCTCTGAGAGGGCGGGTGCCACGTCTTTGCAAGAAAGTGGCAGGTTTTGATGGTAGAGCCCACAGGGCCGGCGGGTTGGGAGAGCAGACGTGACACAGGAATCGGGGGTCAAGAGGGAGTCCCCAGGCTGGGGCTGTTCCAGGATCGCCGCCCACTGAGATGGAAGGGAAGGGGGGTTGAGGGCGCGCGGTCCTGCAGTGGTGTTCTGGGCACGGTGGTTCGAGAAGCTCTTAGACATCCTGGATTGTCCATGACAAGGAGGGATGTGGAGTCGGTGGGGGGGGGGGCAGGAGACAAGTAAAGCAGCAGGGCCTGGGGACCCCGTGAATCCACTGGGGCCCAACGGTCCCCGGCTGGCCGCCTGCTCCACGCCCAAGGAGCCGCAGCATGGACTCGGGGCCGCCGGGCTGGTCCTCTAGCGCCCTCCCCTGCCCGCCGCCTCAGGTCCAGTGTCGTCCACAGGGAACACAATGACCGTGTCCTACATGACGGGGCTGACGCTGGGCTCCGCGGTGGCCTACTGCACCTACAGCCTCACCCGGGACACTCCCAGCAGCTGTCTCCGCACGTCCGCCAACTTCTCCTTCCCCTCCGGCCTCTGAACCAGGCCTGGGCACCCCCCGTCCCCCGCACCACAGCCCCTGACCCGAGGCCCGAGGCCCCCTCCCACCCCCCTGCCTACAGTGCCTGCGGGACCCCGGCCTCCTCCGGTGACAGTCACGCCCGTCACTCCGGCCCCAGGGTTCTGCTGAGCCATCGGCCACCCCAGGCCACCCAGCACTGTGCTCCCTGTTCTGTCTCACACCTGCCCTTCCCCGTGTGTGTGTGCAGTGCCTCCTGGGGTCGCGGCCATCCCCGGCCTGGAGAGCAGACCGCCCCACCCGTGGCCCCCCGACCCCAGCCCTCCTGTACCAGGGAGCCCTCATGGACAGAAGAGGTCCTCAAGGAGAAGGGCTCCCCACTCCCCCCCATTCCCAAACACTGGTTCTCCCAAGCAAAATCCATTTGCCATGAAGGAACAGTAGCCTTGGGTCCCGGTGGCCTCAGACCATGGTCTCCACTGGCCTCTCCACGACCACAGCTTCTGCACTGGCCTGGGTGCCCCCTCCCCCTGCTGCCGTGCACCCGGGCACCCACCTGATGCCACCGGCCTGGCGGTCTGCACCTGCCTGGGGACCCCCACCACGTCTCTGGCTGCTCCACCCTCTGCTACAAGGGACACACTCCGGCGGAAGTCCTGGCCTGCGTCAGTCCTTGACCTTCATTCAGCGAGGCCCGAGGAGGGACGTGAGTCCCTGTGCCGAGGGAGGGGTGTGGGGTCCCTGCCCAGCCAGGACCCTCGAACTGAGGGAATCCTAGAGTGTTTTGCCAAAGACAGGCTTTTCCAGGGGAGGAGAGCCTGCCCTGCCACGCCCATGGCACCCCTGTGAGCACCCGCCCCTGTGTCCTGTCCCCTGTCTGTCCACTAACTGTACCGCACTGGCCATTAAAAGATGAAGGCAGAGACCTGCTCAGCTGCGGCCTCTGAGTAGCATCTGTGTGGGTGGGGGCTGTCCCCGCCACCTCGTTCACTGGGGGTTGGGGAAGGGGTCCTGGCGGGATGGGGCCACCCACATGGCTGGGCCCTCAGTTTTCCCATCTGCCAAGTGGCCTTGTCCGTACCCAGGCCTGAAGTTCCTAGGCGGGGGGCAGGGGTGAACCAGTCCTGTAGCGGGAGGATCTCCACGCACCAGCCAGGCGGTGGACAGTGGCATGGGCACTGGAAGCATCTGGGGTGCGTAGGGCACCTTGGTGCTCCTTTGGCTCTCGGGTCAGGGAGAAGGGCTGCACCCCATGCTTTTGAACAGGGAAAAAGACAAAGGATGGAGCTAGGACTGGAGGCTGAGGGTGCTGGGCTCCAGTCTTGCTCATGCTGCTGATTCGTGGGATACGAACAACTTTCTGTATGGTTTGGTGTCTTAGTTTCCCCAAGCAGTGGTGTTGGTCCACTTTTTGGTGTAGAGTCCCTTGGAAAAGGGTTACACAGAGGGGCTGGCCATCAGAGGGGCTGTGGTCCAGGCCTGCAGCCTCGGGGACCCACCCACCGGGACCCCCTGGGCAGGTTATCACCGCTCCCTCCACCCCACTCCACCAGATGGGCGCCCTGGGCAGCCATGGGAGCCAAGAACTGAAGGCAATATCGCAAGGGGCCACCAGGTGGCGCCAGCACACTGCTCCAGGTGGGTGTGGCCGCCAGGGAGCCGGTGACTTGGTTTCTCTGATCAAAAGGCCCACCAGGGTCCTTCCCTTGGCAGGTCGCTGGGCAAGTACCTGTGGGGTCAGCTTGAGAGCTGACAGGGCAGGAGGGGGGGTGGCAGCACAGGGCCCAGCCTCCCCCAACCCTGCAGGGGTGCGTCCCGCATCCCCACCCAGGATCCCTGAAACCACTGCACTTGGCCTTGTTCTGGGGTCTGCAGATGTGGGCGTGGCTGGGAGCGCAAGACCTCCAGCTTCGGACTGGCCAAGAGTGCTTTTGGCACCAATGGTGCTGTCCCCTATTTCAGCCACCCAGCATGGCCACTTCTGGCTTTTGATGTGGCCAGGGCCATTGAGAAACCCTTCATTTCCCTTCACTGACGGGAGCTTGGGTGTAAACAGCCCCGCATGAGGGGGGCGCCCCGCCCCCCGCGCCCCCATCCTGGCCCTGGAAAGTTAGAGGGTACCCCCCCAGACCCGAAATGAACCACTCCAGACAACAGCAGTTCTCCGATTATAGCTTTTTCTCTTTTGTTTTCTTTTTTTATGAAAAAGATCACACAGAATTCGCCAACAAAATTCCAAAAGAAACTTAAAAAAAAAAAAAAAAAAAAGGAAAACAGTCCCCCAAAAAACAAAACCGAAGTCTGGCTTTTCCTTCCCTTAAGATTGTCTGGACGAGGCCTCCCGTCCCCCTGGAAGGCGCAGGGGCTGGTAAGTGCTCTTGGGGCCGAGCGGGGTGGGGAGCAGGGCCGCTGCGCCCGGCCGGCCCCCTCTCCCTCCCTCCGCCTCTGCTCTCCCTAACTGCTTCTCTGTTCTGGGGACGAGTACAGTACACCTGGGCCGGGTGGGGGGTGGGGTGGGTGTGCTCAGGACAAAGGAGGCCCGTGAAGCTGGGTGCTAGACACTCACAATCTAATAGGAAACAAAAAATAATATTCTGCACGTCAGAATGTGTTCGCTTTTTTTATAATTTCATAGCTATTTTTTCACAGTTTTAAAAAGTTTATATTTATATATATTTATATATATTTATCTTTATATATATAATTAAAAAGTTGACTCCATTTAAAGGCGTATGATACAGGGGCGGGGAGAGTCTCTTGTCTTGGTACAATAGAACTGTACAGGTTAGAGAGCTGCCGCTCCCTCCAGGCGGCCGGGGCCGGGGCTTCAGCACCATTGGGGTTGTGTGTAGTGTACGGGACCAGGCCGGGAGGAGTGGGTCTCCCCCGGGCCTCAGGGTGAGCAGCCTCCCCCAACCTGGCACCTGGCTCTTGCACCGGAGTCCAGGCCATCCTGAGAGGGCAGAGGCCGGGCTCCTGGCCGGAGCCCCGAGCAGCCCTGGCCTGGCCGGTGAGAGGGCAGGCGTCTGGCCCCCCCACCCCATCTCACGGCTGGAGGCTTGGGGTGCAGCTCCGTGCTGAGGGGGGCTGGGCCCTAAGAGCCCCGGGGAGGGCCCTCAAGCAGCAGGAACCCCAGAGCGAGTGTCAGTTTGGTTCCTCGGAAACCCCCTCCCCGCTGCATCCCTGCTGGGCCTTGGCCTCAGCCTGGAGGCGCTTGGGTCCTAAGTCCTGGGGGCCCCGCCCGGCCAAGTGCTTACAAGGTGCTGGAGGGGCGGCCCCAGCCCAGGGCCCAGCAGAGCCATACCCTGATAGCAGAGAGGAGCCCCGGCGGGAGGGGCGCCCGGGGGGCGTGGGGAGGGGGCTGGGGACGTGTGCACACGCGTGCACGCACGTGCATGCATACAGGCACACACATGTACACACTCACGTACGCCGGGCCGTCCGAGGGCACACTTGCATGCACACAACCAACGCGCGTGGTCCCCGAGACGTGGCAGTGATGGTGAGGGGCCCCCGTCGGCGCTCGGGGCGCGAGGCAGCCGGCAGGGCGCGGGGCGCTCAGCAGAGCACGGGCACGCCGTCGGTGGAGAAGATCATGCCCGTGGTGGGCTCGTAGGTGCCCGCGAGGTAGTACAGACCCTCGCTGTCCTGGTACTTCTTGGTCTTGAGCATCTGCTCGTACTGCTCCAGGCCCACCACCAGGCACTTGTGCGACACGGTCTGCACGTCGTTCTCGTCCACGTGGGAGGACTGGTAGAGGGCGCGCTGCGGGCACGGCGGGCGGGCGTCAGGGCTGGGGGGCCCCTGAGGGCAGAGACAGAGAAAGACCCCTCCGCCCCACCCCCGAGAGGCCGAGGCCAGGGCTCAAACACAGAGCACAAGAGAGATCCGACAGACACACAGACCAACACAAAGGCCCGAAGGCCTAAGGGCCCCAAAGTGCAGGGAGACAGCGCAGCGACAGCACCGAGCCAGACACAGGGCTGGGGCTGAGGGCCCGGATGCACCCCGTCCATGCTGGGTGCGGAGAGCCTGTGGGGCTTGGCCTCCACCCGAGTCCCTACCTCCATGAAGTCCTTCCTCTGGCTGGAGGCCCGCAGGGCAGCAGGGAGGCTGCGGCCGGACTTCTGGTCCCAGTGCTGCGTGTGGGTCGGACAGAGGGAGGCTGTGAGCCCCGCACAGCCCTGCCCGACCCCGGAGCCCAGACCCCTGGCCCCCACCTCTGGGCTGCTCAGCCCCGCCCCGCCTCACCTGGCCCTCGTGGAGGCGCTTGCCCGGGCTGGTCTCCTCGGGGTGGTAGAACCACTTGACGCGGACCACCATGTTGCTGCCCCACGACTCCCACATGCTCTGGATGCGGCCGATGTAGGGCAGGTTGGGGCGGCCGGCGGACAGGAACACGGCGCAGTCCCCGATGCGGATCATCTCCTTGCCACGCACGATGGCCTTGTAGAAGAGCTTGCGGGCCTTGCCCTTCATGCCGCGGCGCTGCGGGACACGCTATGGGTCAGGGGGCCCTGGCCAGCCCGCCCCCGTTCCCTGAGCTCGGGGCATCCTGCGGGGGGGGGGGCGGGCTGGGAGGGAGCCGACCCCCTGCTCACTCTAGCTGGGGAGCCTTCCTCACCCCTCCGCACACGGAGCACCTGACGCGATCAGCGCGCCACTAGGAGGGGCTTCTGTTCCCTGTGCCAGAGCGGTGCTGGCACGGGCGCCTGGGAGGGCCCGCAGACCCCGTACCCACTGTCCAGAAGGCTCGTGGAGCCGTGCCCAGAGAAGGACAGTGAGCCCCATCAAGGGGACAGGGCAGGCTTCCAGCTCTAGCAGCATCCCACCCCCACAGCGATCACACTGTGAACCCTGTGACCGCCTTCAGGTCACCGGCTACACAGCCCCATTCTTACACCCCCGCTGGCAGCGTGGGGCTGGGAGTCGGCCGCCCAGGTGGCCTGATCAGGTGCTGTCCTGGACCACATCCACCCCCCGGGGACATTCCTGACTAAGGTCAGCCCTGGGCCCGCATGATCCAGCACAAGGCACACATCGGCCAGGCCCCCAGAGCGTGCTGGGTTTCTCTTAGTCACTCAACAAACACTTCATAGACTGGCACAGAGACAGACATGCGGGTCCAAAGACGGAACACACCAAAACGCCAAAACCCACCACAGCCCCAAGTAGCTCTGGGGCAACCATTCCCCCACGGATCGGACCTCAGCAAAGCTAAGCCCCCCACGGAAGCAGTGCGATCCCAAACTCAGATCTGAAACTCCCTCAGCCGGGGGACTCGGCCAGTTTGCCTGAACAGCGGAGACCGACACGCTCATTTCCAACCTGCTGCGGCATGCCCTTTTCCTACTTTTAATTCCTTGGACCCCAGTGGGAACAGACTTTCTCAGTGCCTTGTCACTGAACCCTATATAGGTCCTCAACACCGCTGAAGTTCTTCTCCGCTCAAGGCTGAAAATAAATTCGAGCTGAAGTGGGCGGCTACGGTTCCTACACCAACCTGTCTCTGGCAGCCCCCAGGCTTCCCGCCACCTGTGGCCACTCCCTCCCTCCTCCGGCCACTAGGCTCCCCCCCGGGGGGGGCATCTACGACAAGGCCAAGTGACCCTAGACCTGGGCAGCCAGCACCTGCTCCCTTCGATCACGGGTGGGCGGGCACCCGATGAGCCCCCACAGCGAAAGCTGCGCCTCCTGCTGGGGTCACATGCCCCCCGCCCCCCGAGGACAGCTAAGCACGAAGCCCACACCGAGAGTCTGTGGGGTTCTGAGAGCCCCTCTGCATGGTGCCTGGATGCCCGCCCTGGGCGCCCATCCCTGCCTGCTTCCTGGCCTGTGTTCCGCAGAGGGGCAGGTCTGGGCCCCACATCACACGCAGCACTGCTGGGGGTGGGTGGGGAGGACGTGGCTTTGGACACCAGATCCGGGGGCCACGAGCACAACGTGGGATCGCCTCCCACGGCTCATCCCAAGCCCCCCGGCCCCGCCCCGGGTCTCAGCGGACCGGAGGAGATGGGAGGCGGGGCCCACGGCGGCAGACACCTCCCCCCCGGCCCTCAGGTACCTGGGTGGGCTTGCCGAACCACTTCCAGAGCTGCCGGGCAGGCAGGAAGGCGGCGATCTTGGGCCGGTTCTCCACGGACGGCAGGCGCTGCCGCTTGGCCAGCTCCTTGGTGGTCGGGAGGTGGACGCCCTCCCTCTTCTTGGGTCGGCTCTTGGCCCCTGCCCCGGCCTGAGCCTTGGCCGGCAGGGGCTGCGGGGGCTGGGGCGGGGGCGCCTGGGGCGGGGGCGCGGGCGCCTTCTTGCCCTGGGAGTGGGCCGAGGAGCGCCCCTTGCCCGCCGGCTTGGGCGTCTTGCTGGGGAGAGCCGGGGCGGCGGACGGGCCGGCGGCGGGGGCGGGCGCCGCCTCGTCGTCGGAGCTGCAGGAGGAGTCGTCGGTGGTGGACGACGAGGACGACGACGAGGACGACGAGGACGAGGAGGAGGACGACGACGAGGACGACGACGAGGACGACGAAGACGAGGACGAGGAGGACGAGGACGACGAAGACGAGGACGAGGAGGACGAGGAGGAGGAGGAGGACGACGAGGACGAGGACGAGGAGGACGAGGACGAGGACGCCCGGGAGCTGGAGGCGCTGCAGTTCCGACCGCCGCCGCCCTGGGCCTCCTCCTCCCCCTCGGTCTCGGAGCTGCTGCTGCTGCTGCCGCCGCTGTCGCTGCTGCTGCCGCCGCTCTCCGACTCCTCGGCCCCGTCCTGCTCCGCCTGGCCCTTGTCCGGGCTCTTGGGGTGGCCCGAGCTCTCGAACTCGAGCCCGGCCCCGGGCTCCTGGGCCAGCTCGCCGTCCGCGGCCTTGGGCCGGGCAGCCTTGGGCTCGCCGCCGCCCGCGGCCGAGGGGTAGCCGCCCAGGGTCAGGAGGCCCTTGGGCTCCTGCCAGGCCCCCGCCCCCGTGTCCTCTCGCAGCAGCAGGGCCTCTTTGGCCTTCTTGCTTTTGGGCGACGTCACGCCCTCGTGGTCCAGCTTGACAAGCAGCTCGGCCTCCTCCCCAGGCCTCCGAGGGCCCTTGGGGGCCGCCTCCTCAGCAGCCCGCGCTTTCTTGGGCTTGGGCCGGGTGGCGGGCATGGTGATGGGCATGGCGACGAGGGGCGCGGGGGCCAGGACCGTGGTGGGGGCCGGCAGCTCCCCGAAGGGCTCGGGAGCCGGACAGCTGGTGAAGGTGGATGGTGCCGGGCTGGGCTGGGGGGGCGCTGGGCGGGCCTTGGGGGCTTTGGCCCGCTTGTCCGCAGATTCTGGGGGGCTCTTCTTGGAATTCGGGGTGCTGAGGGGCTCCAGGGCCAACGGGGTACTGGGGACCTCCTCTGTTGGGCCCCCCTCCTCCAGGACAGCAGCTCTATCTAGAAGAGAGAAGAAAAAAGCTTCTGTGAGGCTGGGGCCAGGGGCTTCCCGAACCAGAAAGCCCTGTTTCAAGCCCAGCTCTGTGTGCCCCCAAGCAGCACCCAGTCTGGGCTCCACAATCACTGTCATCCTATAGGTGGTGACCCCAATGTGGTCCCCAGCTGTCTTGGCTCCAAGCACTTGTCCCCGGATGCTGGAGTGAACCACCTGACTGAACCTCCACTCTGCCCCCAACAGACCAGCGTGCCTCCCAGGGCCTCGGGCTCCCAATCTGTCACACAGTCCAAGTACCCCGAGACCAAGTCCCCACAGAGGCGTGTGGCCCGTGCCCACCCGTTCCCACACCTGCCCCTGGGCCTCGGCCAAGTCCGAGCTAGGACCGACATACCACTCTTGGCTTTGGTGCTGGGTTTCCGCCCACGCCCTCGTGCCTTGGCGCCGGGCTCCTCCGTCCCCAGGGTGCCACCATCTTTGCTGTCCCCAGTGTCTTTGCTGGTCTTCCGGCTGCGGCGCTTGGCACTTGGCACCAGGAGAGCTGGGGAGGGCTCCGCACCTGCAGGGCACACAGACGGGGGCTCAGGCCCAGCTCTCTGCTCTCCTGGCCACCCAAGTATTATCTGTCGTGGGGGACAGGGGCTGGACGACCCCGTGGCTGACCCCACATGGCCTGCCTGCAGGGGCTGCACGGCTGGGGAGAGCGGCCCCATCTGCAGGGGTGCAGTCAGGTGTCTGCACGCACAGGAAGCTCCATGGGGCTCCTCATGGGTGCAGCTGAGCCAAGACTGCCCCATCAAAAACACGGAGGAAGCTCAAAACCACTGAGCCCTAGAAGTCAGGGAGCCCGGCCAGGGGACCCGAGCTTCGTATCACACACAGGGCCGAGGCAGGAACTCCATGCTCTCGTGGACACCGGGAACATGGAACATCTGGTACCAGTGACTGGCCTGGGGAGCCCGAGGAGCCCCTTCCTGATGCTGACTTGGGGAGCCCGACCCACGGCTCCTGCCAGGGCCACCCTAAGGGTGTGAATGGTCCGAACGTGGCCAGAGCCCAGAGTCGGGCTCAGCGGGGAGCCAGGTGTGGACGTGAGGGTCACCCCCGCCCCATCCCTGGGCAGCAGAGCCAGCACTCACACTGGATCTTATAGTCGGGAGGCAGGAGACGGATGTGGGAGAGGGGGATCCTCCCCGTGTCCCCATCATCAAACTCCACGGTGATCAAATCCCCATCATCCTCGAGGCCGAGCAAGCCTGTTGGCAGAGGGGCAGAGTGAGGAAGGCCCATGGACCTGCTCTCTGAGGGGCACAGGGGGAGCAGACACCAGCCAGTGAGCGGCCCTGGGCTTGACCTGTGCGAGTACAGGTCTACAGTGGTGCAGAATGTGAGCTTCAGGGCATGTGGTCCCAGCAGGAGCCCAGGGTCAGGGGACCACAACCCCGGACAGGCTAAGAATGTACGCCTAGGGCACAGCAGAGCTGCTCCCACATGCAAAAGCCCCGCCAGACCCCAAGGCCAGGGCCGTGGGCAGGGTGCCGGCCTGCAGCTGGTGCACCCCGGCTGCTGAGACCTGGGGTCCCCACAACACAGGTCTGTTCCCACACAGTTTCCGATCTGCTTCCTAGGGACCAGCAGGGCCAAAAGGACAGCCTCCCAGGAGAGGCAGATGTGGACCAGAGAGGTCAAAGGGGAGGCCAAAGAGTGAGCACAGGAGCCCCTACGTGGGAGGAAGAGGGGCTCAGGAGACAAGGGAGCTGGAGAAGCCCCACAGGGAAACCGTAGATTCTCGGGGAAGTTTAAAAAAACGGTAACATGGATACAAGCAACAAGATATGAAACAAAATAATTTTTTTAAAAAACCATGAAGACAGAACACAAACGTTCAAAAAGGAAAGAAGAGATGAGGAGAGGGAAGGATTGATTCAGAAAATAAAAATCTCTTGGGAATTTCTCCCGTGACAGCAGGAATTTCAGAAACTCAAGAGATCGGAAGGGCCAGAAGAGCGCGGTTAGCGGCGGGTCCTCCCCGGGAAGCGGAACAAACAGGGGAAGAAACAGACAACCAAAAAGAAAAAGCTAGAAGTGCCACCAGCGGCCCAGCTCGGGAGTGCATGTCCCAGGGACCGGCTCACGGGGGCAGCGCCGGCGGCTGGGGACAGAGGACACCTGCTTCACGGAGCCCTCCGCCCCCAAGTCTCCAGCAATGCGCGCGCACGCACACTCACACATACACACACACACTCACTCTCACTCTCTCTCTCTCTCTCTCTCTCCCAGCTCCAGGAATACTGACAACATCCCAACAGTTTCCAGAGAGCAAACGCAAGCCTCCTACAAAGCCCTGACAGTAATCACGGCACTGAACTTCTCAGACATCGGAAGCCGGGTGACAATGGCCTGGTGCCCCTGAGGCGGGGACAGAAAATCATTTCCAACCCAGGCCTGATGCCCAGCTCAGCCATATATCGAAGCACAGACTGGAACGGCGATCAGGCGCGCACCTAGTGGAAGGATTTACCTCCCACAGGCTTTCTCAGAAAGCTACGCAGAGACTCTCCAGGAGAAATCCAATTCTCAGAGGGATGACTGGGGAGTCCCTAGAGTGACCCCACCGTGGCCCAGGGCACAGAAAACTCCGGGGGAGCTGAATCACGATGAACCGTGACCACTGAGACCTCCTGCCCAGCACTCCCACACCATCCCGTGTCTACACAGAAGCTAGATGGCCGCGGGCTGTCCTGTCCTGGGCAGCGGGTCGGGGGTAGTGTTTTTGGTAAGGTAATGGACATCCACACCCCCGTCTCCCGGAAGTGTGTGCGGTCTGTGATGGCTACGGGGCGTGCTGTTCAGCTCCTATGACTTTCATCGGTCTAGCTCCCCAATCTCTTACTCTGCTAACAGCACCCCAACTGTCCGGGGGGCCACCATCCCCTCTTGTCAGTCCACATGTGGAATCAGAAAGCCAATGTCGCTCATGAGTGTTCCGGGTGAGACCCGCGGCAGTCAGTGACACCCGTGTGACCGGAGCTCCATCCCAGGACTTAAATGGGGATCAGGGATCAAGAGGGCTCCCCCGATGGCAGGACCCCCGAGGGGCTGATGTGAAGCCAGAGGGCCCGAGGGCCTGAGGCTGTGGCCAGCCCAGAGGCCTGGTAAGTCACTCGCATCTGTGCCCACTGGGGTTGAGGCCCGACCGAATGGGGGAACGGGGGACACCGGGAAGACACCGGGGGACCCACCTCGGACCACGGTGCCCGGGTACAGGCAGCGGTACTGCTGGCTCCAGTAAGCCGCGATCCTGGTCCCCTGCGGCAGGAAGCGGGTGGAGGCCGGCCTCACATCGTTGATCTGGAAAAACCAGGGACTGAGCACCGGGTCGACCAGGAACGGCCCCAGCCCCCGCCCACCCCGCCGGTCGCCAGCCCGGCCCTCACCGCCTCCTGCAGCAGCTGCTCCAAACAGTAGATGTGGGGCCGGTTCCCACGTTCACCCTCCACCACCACACGGTATCTGCAAGGCCACAGCACGGGCGCGCTGATAGGACGGACCCCGTGGACCCTCCTGCCCTCCCCCAAGCACCAGCTCTGCCTCCCAGACCTCCCAGGTGGGACACTGGAGCCTGGGGGGCTGTAGACACCCTGTATAAACCTAGGGCAAGTCTTTCCCCTCCTGGGTCTGTTTCCTCCCCTGGATGGAAAGGGGTTCCGGGTCCAAGAGAGGCCAGCACATCCCTGGGGCTTCCGGGACCATTCACCCAGCTCCGAGAAGCAAAGCCGCCTGCCCCCAGGGGCCCGGCACCCTGGACATGGGACCAGCGGAGGGTCCTCGGGCCCTGAGCCCAGCGCCGCGACCCACGCAGCCCCCCAGGGCCCCACTCACATGTCGGGAGAGTGCACCGTCTGCACGTGGCCCGCGTACAGCAGCTTGTCGTCCATGGGGATGAGCACGCGCAGGCCGTCCTTCAGCTCGTCCTTGTCGATGACGCAGGAGCGCGGGGCTGCAGGGGGGCAGTGGCGAGGCAGGGTTGGAGCCGGGGGGCAGCCGGAGACCCACTCTCCCTGCCCCAAGCTCCCCATCCCCCACCCCTGCAGGCTGTGTGTGTACACGCGTGTGCCCACCCGTGTGCCGGACAGGCTTTGTGCAGAGACACACGGCGGAGCCATGAGCAGCCTCTCCTGTCCTGACCCAGGCCTCTGGAAAGCTTCCAAGCAGGGAGGAACCAGGCGTGACAGCCTGCTCGTGCTGGCCCTCCTCTACCCTAGAGACCACGGCTGCTGGGACCTGGGCGAGAAGCTCCAGGTCATTGTACCCCTGATGGGCTGGCTACCCCTTCAGCCAAACGTCCAGGACGTTCCACTGAGAATGTAACTGGTCCCGGCAGAAGCCAAACTCCAAACTTGCCAGCAAGGCTGTCAGCCCTCACTGGCCCCTTGAACCACCTCTGAGCCTGTTCTCATCCTGAAGCTGCCTCTGCCCTTCGGCTTGAAGGCCACCTGCTCCTGGCACCCCAAATCCAGATGCGCCTCAGTTTTCCTCCTCCAGGCTGGGTCACACTGCTTCCGACACTCAGGCCCACTCTCCTGCCCCATGGGACCATGAGCCTGGCTCCACCCGGCTGCGATCAGGCTAGACAAGGCCGCACAGGTCACCGGGCCACACAGAATGGCCCACCCACCTGGCCATCGCCACCTGCACCCACGCCACAGCCTCACCGTGGGCGCGTGGACTGCCCACCCCTCCATGCCCAGCGTGGCCACGTGACTTCCTCTGGCCAGTGGCACAAGGGAGGAGCTCCCACTTGCCCTCAGGAGCCTCTGGCAGCACGGCCATCGTGCCGAGCAGTCCCTTGAGCCCTCCTGCTGCTGGAACGAGCCCAGCTGGCCCGCAGACAGGGGAGGGCGGACACCTCCCGCCATCCACCACTGAGAGGCTGTCACACACCACAACTGACTCCGGCTGGGCGGAAGGCCCACAGCCCTGCTCCTCCTCTTGCTCCCAGCTGCCCCACCCAACTCACATCCTCTGCCACCCCTCCGAGCCCCAGACCCCGGGGGCCACGTGCCAGGCATACGTCGCTTCCCGGGGTCATCCTCCGGGCTCCTCACACTCCAGCCAGCAGAGCACGGCACAGGACTGCCCCTACTCCCTCCGCGCCTACGACTACCCGTCCGCACCCCTTCTCACCCATCCACACGCCGCCCCACAACGTGCCCAACCCCACCCCATCTCCCTCAAACCACCCCGCCTCCGTCCATGCTGCCCCACCGCGCTGCAGCCCACAGCTGCTCACCAGGATCCTCACGGGGCCTCCCACCCAGACTCCCCGTCCCCCCTCTGGACCCCCCCCAAATCCGTCCCTGACAAAGCAGTCAGGAAGCACTTTCCAAACCGCTCCGGCCTCACGGACTTAGACAAACTGACAGGGTCTTGTTTCCACAGGGCAAAGACCACACTCTCCCTGTGGCCTGCGAGACTCAGCCATCGGCCTCTGCGGCCCCCGACCCCGTGCCTCCCCACTACCCCGTGAGCTCACCAAACCAGAGTCCAGCTGGCCTCTCTCGGTTCACCATGGACACCAGGCCCCCAGCCCCCCATCTCCCCAGGTACCCTCCTGGGGCCGCCACTGCCGGCTAGAGCCCCCACGGCCTTGCGGTACTCACCCGGAGTTAGCGGCCGCTCCACGGCCCCGCCGCGGGGCAGGTGCTCATCCTCGGAGAAGCTGGAGTCCTGGTTGGGCTCGAAGTCCTCCTCGGCAGCCATGCTCTCCATCAGCTTGCTCACAGCTCCCCCCTTCCCCCGATTCTGGGGACAGAGCACAGCAGGCCAGTGCCTGAGGACGCACCATCCCAAGCTCTGCTGCTTAGGACCCTCCCTAGACACCCAGGGTCACACGTCCGGCAGCAGGGACACCTGCCACAGGTGCAGCAAGGACACCTGCCACAGGTGCAGCAGGGGTCCAGCTGGCCTCAGCCCACAGGCCTGAGGGAGGGCAAATTGGGGCCACACGTCGGATGGTCAAGCCCACAAGTGCTGCCGCAGCACCTTCAGACACAGTGGGTCTGAGGATGAACAGCCCAGCCAGGGACTGGAGGGCACGGGGGCTGGGCACACCCAGGCTCACCCCTGTCTGCAGGGGCTCATGGGGACCTCATTCTTGGGCACAGCAGGCCTTACCTCCTTCTTCACCTCCTTCCCTTTGGCCTTGGCCTTGCTCCTCTTGGCAGCGGCCGGGGAGCCGGTGTGGGGAGCCCGGGCGTCGGGGGGCAGGGCGGGAACACGGGGTGGGGGCAGCGCAGCCCCTGAGCCAGCCTCCTTCCCCTTCTTCTTCTGGGTGAGGAAGCATCACAGGTGCCATCAGAGGCCGCCCACCCCCGCCACTCACCCTCCAGGGAGAGGAAAAAAACACCTCCCCTCCTTCCCACAAGCGTGTTTTTTCTTAATCCTAATTGTTTTATTACTACTATGTTACTTACTGTAAAAAGAAAAAAAAAAGTACCCAAGTGCATGTAAGTGTAACTTCCTCTCCAGTGCGGCCCATCAACTCCACAGCACTAATTAGAATCACCAGTGGCTGCCTGGCGCATCCTTCCAGAACCTTCCACCAGCTCGTACAACCACCTAAACACACAGGCTGCACACACATGGTGTTCTTCTTCTTTTTTTAAACACAGAGGGGAATTTACCAAAAGTCCTGCCTTACAACTCCTCCTCCCCAAAGTTTATCTGATAAACACGGAGACTGCGTCACGTCAGCCGCTGCTCGTGACGTGATGTGTGTGTGTGTGTGTGTGTGTGTGTGTTGAGGGGGGGCGGGGTGCAGGTCATTTAACCCCCTGCAGCGATGGAGGCACAGGGGTCTCCACTTCCAAGGGATGCCACAAAAACAGGACAATACAGGTGAGTTCCACAGGCACGTGCCAGAAGGAGCAGGCAAAACCCTTCCAACTACCTCTGGGGCACCCCAGCAGTGAGGGGAGAGCCAAGTCCAACACACTCCAAGCCCCCCCCAGGGATGGGGAGTGGGATGAGCTGCCCCTCCGCCCCCCACCACCTGTGCCCACGGTGTGGAAACCGGAATCAGAGCACCGAGAGCACACCCACCGGCTTCAGGCATCAGGCACCAGCACCCGGCTGTCCCGGGACCTTAGGGAAACGCTGGCGCATCACAGATCCAGTTACAAGCTTTTAGGCCAGCGGTGACGGTGGAAAGAACAATGTGGGGGTACTTGATGCTAGGAGCCAGCTCAGGCTAAGGGCCTGCACGACCCAGGGGAGATGGGCAGGCGGCAGGATTGGGCACAATGGGGGGTCACCTTTTTAAAAGACACATTCCTGAAACAACCAATCAAGATCATGGACCAGAGGATGTGGGAAATGAAGAAACATAAAGAGAAAATCCCGAGCGAATACTAAAAAGACCACTGCAGACGTCATGGCTTCCCAATAGACAAGTGACATCCACAGCACGTGGCATTCTAAGGGACAGAGCAGATGTCGGTACGGGGACAGAAAGTATTCGGTGTGGCTCCCCACTTGCATGGGGATGAGACAGAATTACATTTTCTTGTTTCGGATGCACGCCTTCACCGTTCACATTTCGGAAATCGTTAGGCATCCCGGGGATCAAAGGACCGTCTGTAATGTGGTTCTGTTGACTTTTCCCCCAAACATCTGTTGTAAGTAGCTCACCCCAAGGTGACCGTCTCTGCAGCTGTGCATGCAGGGGTGGTGGGGAGGGGTGGACAGCAAAACGGGCTCTGGGTGGACTTGTACTTTCTTTCTTTCCTGCGACCTCCACACCACAGTTCTAATCAGACAACACTGACAACGGTTTCTTTCCCGCTGGCCAGAAAGTCCCTTCCTGGGAACCTTCTTTTTTTTAAGTAAGAAAAGAACTCCCGGGGAACCGGGGTGACCGGTCAGTTGAACATCCATCTGACTCTTGGTTTGGGATCAGGTTGCGATCTCAGGGTCCTGAGTTCGAGCCCCAAGTCGGGCTCTGTGCTCAGCAGGGAGTCTGCTTGGGATTCCCTCTCTGCCCCTCCCCCCGCAAAATAAATAAATAAATAAATAATGCTTTTAAGAAGGGTAAAATAAGGCTGATGGCAAACAGCAATGTACAAATCTCAGAAGGATATGGAAGCGCATCTCCCAAAGCTACGAGCACTGGCTGCTCTGTTCCAGGCCTTCACTGTGCCATCAGAAGGCTGGGATCAGTGAGCCCCTGCGCTCCTCCCCAACACAGGGTGCCACGTCCTGGCCAAGGACCCAGGGGCCAGTGTGGCCCAGGGGGTATTCAAAGCTCAGCCTGGGTGATCATTAGCAGCCATGACCTTGGCGAAGAGCAAAGCCACCTGTGAAGTCCAGTTAATACGCGTAACCTGTTTCACAGGGTCCAGTGATACGCGAACGTGGGAAGAAATACAAACTTGGTCTCTGCCCCTGGCTCCTGATCCAGGGCTCCTAAGCCCCTTGGGACGTCCCGGATCATCGGAGCACCTTTTGTCCTGATGAGGAGACTGCGGGTTAGCCCCCCGCTAGCCTTGGGATGGGTGCCAGTTGCCAGCAACACCAAGCCAGGTGGAGGAGCCAGGAACTCTTGAGTTCAACCCACACCCCCCACATCCACCACAGAGGGGAGAGTGGAGAGGGTCCAGAGACTGAGTTAAGTGAAGAAGTCCCCAGATAAACCCTACGTGAGGGGTTCAGGGAGCTTCTGGGTCGGGAGCACCTGCAGAGGGCAGGAAGTGCCACGTCCTCCCCTGCCCCGGGCCTCTCTCCCATCTGTGGCTGCACTGTATGCCTCCTGATGAACCGTCACAGTAAGGAAAACGCCCCCTGGGTTCTGGGCATCTCTCTGGGGAATCATCGACCCTGAGCTGCGGGTCCGGGGAACCCCCGCGACACGGCCAGTGCTGCCGCCAGAAGCGCGGAGCCAAGCTGAAGCCTGGGACGGGCGTGAGAAGCGGGGCTGGGCTGGGGGGCAGTCCTGTGGGACGCGGCCCTCCGCCAACTCCAGGGAGTGTGTGCTAGAAGGGTCATGAGCGGACAGCAGTTTCCCTTTGCTGATAAAGGACGTACAAAGTGGTAAAGGGGTGAGAGGCCACCTGAGCCCTACGGCGGACCATCTGGTGAGACCACCACGAGCACGCTGTAGTATCCAGCACCTTCCCTCCAAGGCCTGGGGAAGGCTAACGGGTCTTCAGCCGTAGACAGACAGGTGAGCACAATCACCGCCAAGGATCCAAGAACACTGCACCTGCCTCCCCGGGCCGTTACAGGAAATCAGTGCCAAATCTCATCCCTCAACATGACATCCTGTAGAATGTCACCGTTATCCAAGAGATCACCCTCCATCGGGGTTGGGGATGGGGAGGCCGGAGTCAGAGGCCACTGCTGAACTGCCGGCTGCTAGGCCTGAACACAACCACACAAACGGGGGTGGGGAGACAGCGGGCCAGGAGCTTCCTAACAGCCTGCGCAAGGACGGGAGCAGTACGCCTGTCCTAGAGAGCTCAGAAAGCAAGCATCCTCCGGCTGGGGAGCCCAGGCAGACAATTCAGGAAGAATCCCGCAGGCGGTCGGGGGGAGCCACACGCCACAGGAGGACCGACAGAGTCAGACTCTGCGGCACAATCAGCCATGTAGCACATAACCGTGACCGCAGAGACCCTGATCTATGGTTCAAGCTCCTCACGGGAGTGACGGCCCTTACTCCAACCCGGAGACGGGCACTCTTACCAGAGCCCTTGCTCGAGAAGCACGCCGAGTGCCTCCCTATCACAAGTGGGGATGGGGGATTCGGCAGTGCTCTCCTTTGGGGTCCCTGCACCTCGCTCCCACAGGAGGGTGTTCCCCTGAGACGGGAGGGGAGGGAGCCCGCCCCTGTAAGGGAGGGGTGAGGCCAGGTCCCTTCCTGCCGCGCCCCACCCCCCAGGCCCTGCACGGAGCACCTACCTTCCTGGGGTCCTTCCTGTCCTTGGCACGGCTGGTGTCCTTGCGGGGGCTCAGCGGGCCACCCTTGCCGCAGCGGCTGGGCTTGGTGGCAGCAGGGGCGGCGCTGCTGGGGGCTGGGGCGGCGGCTGAGGCGTCATGCAGGAAGATGCGCTCGCTCCGCCGCCGAGTCCACAGGTCGTCGTCGCTGGCCTCGGGCCCCGCCTCAAAGCCGGGCTCCTTGGCGCCCCGCAGCTTGCGGGTCTTGCGCCCCTTCTCTGCCGCCAGCTTGGCCTTGTCGGGGCTGGTGGGACCAGGGCCCCGGGCGCTGGGTGCAGGGGAGGCCAGGGAGGGCCCGGGCTCCCCTAGTCCCTTCTTGGGCCGCAGCAGCCCGGTAGGCGACCGCTTCCGCACCTTGACCTCACTCTCCGAGTCCGTGTACTCGAACTCCGTGCCTGCATGCGGGACGAGGGCAGCGGCTGTGGACAGGGGCTCCCGGCATCCCCACTTCCCACCCACCCAGACACGCTGGCTGCCAGCAGAAGGCCACGGTCCCAACCTCCTCCAAGGGAGGCTTCTCATTTCCAGGAGAACCTGAGGCCCAGAGGAGGAGGAGGGGGAGGACTCACGGGGCCACAAGCCTCTGAGTGGCAGGCCCTGCTGGCCCCACTGCTATCCCGAACTGACCCCTCCCCCCACCGTGGCTGCCCAGACTCTGCTCCCTCCTCCTCACCCCCACAACCCCCACAAGAACATCATCAGGGACCATGAAGATTCCTGCTTGGCCCCACAGGAGCTTCTCCTCTGCCTCCTATACGCCCCGTGGGAATCCCAGAAGCCAGGGCAGGCCAGAGAGGGCCTGACGCCCGCAGGGAAGCAGCTGGAAAGCCCACATGAAATCCCCGAGCCCCACGGGGCCTCTCTCAGCTTCCTGGAGCCGCTTCTCAGAGAGGGGGAGGTCCCTGGCACCCACTCCCTTTTAGAGGAGAGGCCCTGCCAGAACTCGTGCAGCTCTGGGGCCTGGCCCCCTCCTGTCACACCTGAAGCTCGGCCCTTCCCAGAGACAAGGGGCAGGACTCAATCCAGGCCCTGGAGCTGCTGGGCTCCTCTACACACAAACCTCTCCCGATGCCCCGCTGTTCTTCAGCCCTTCAAACCAGCACCTGAGCTACTGCTGGGCCCTGGACCGCCATGTCTCTCCGGGCCTCTACTTGGACACCTGCAGCCTCCTATCTGAGAAGGTCCACTTGGCACCCTGGGGAGTCCTCTGTCCACACTTCATCGCCACAGGCACACAGCCCACTGATCTGTCTAACCTGTCCTGCTCGGCCCCACAGAAACAGATCCCTAATTTCACTACCCCAGGCCTACTGACCCCAGGGCAGCTGGCAGCCTGCCCTCCAGGGCTCCTCTGGGAGGCCCAGCCCCATCACCCAACAGAGGCAGCCAGGGCAGTGGGCTGGGCTGCGAGGGGACACACTCCGTGGGAGGGAGCCACCGGCAAAGCTTACCGATGCCACTAATTAATCTTTTGTTAACAGACTTCCCACTGCACAGGGAGGCAGCTGGGGGCTTTCATGGCTGATTAGGGGTGCAGGCCATAAAACACAGGCTGGATTTCTGCTGTTGGGTGTAACGGAATGAGGCCCTGTCTCACGGCAGCCTCCGACAGAACCCCATTGGAAAACCTAGACCCCATCCAACACTTCAGGGACGACACCTAGGGCGCGGGACTGCCGGGTGGACAGGGCAGTGATGGACAGTGGACACGTGCTTGGAAGAGGAAGAGGGACCGCATGAGTAAGGTTGGAGGTTAAATACTTGACAAGGCCAGTGGGGCAGCAAGAACGGTGCGTGGTGGGGGTGGTGGCGTGTTCTCCGGAGGGCCCTGGGGTGGGGACAGGCAAGAAGCCCAGAGAGCAGGAGCACGTGCCCAGGCCTCAAGGCCGCATGGTGACACAGCAGGGAGTTGAGTCCGTGCCCTTGACTTCCACCCGGAGTCCTGTGCTCCTACCCCCTCCCCAAGAAATAAGGCGGTAAAGGAGGAACAGACCCGACAAAGCACTAGAGATATAAAACAGAAGGGTAAGACACAAAGAGACTAAAAGTCAAATGATGGAAAGAATATAAACCACACTAACGGCAACTGAAGAGCTGAACGTGCTCCACTAAGTATCAGACAAAACTGACTTTACAATAAAAATTGTTAGAGGAGAACATTTTTTTTTTTAAAGATTTTTTCTTTATTTATCTGACAGAGATCACAAGTAGGCAGAGAGGCAGGCAGAGAGAGAGGGAGGAAGCAGGCTCCCTACAGAGCAGAGAGCCCAATGCGGGGCTCGATCCCAGGACCCTGGGATCATGACCTGAGCCAAAGGCAGAGGCTTAACCCACTGAGCCACCCAGGTGCCCCAAGGAGAACATATTTAAATGATTAAATGGTCAGTCCCTTAGAAGATACAATTTATAAACAGAGATGAACATAATCGGGAAGCATACAAAAAAAGATTATACACCATGACCAAGAGAAATTTATTCCAGGAACAGAAAGTTGCTTCGACATATAAGAAAATCAATGTAATGTACCATATTAATAAAGGACAAAAAACCACACAAACAACCTCAACAGACATAGAAGAAGTAACGGACAAAACCCAACACTCTTTCATGATAAAATCACTCAAACCAGGAACAGAAGGAAATGTTCTCAACCTGATAAAGACATCCATAAAAATTCACTGCTGACATGACGTTTAATGGTGAAAGAATGAATGTTCTTCCTTGACGATTAGACGACAAAGATACCTGTTCTTCCCACTTCTATTCGACATTATACAGAAGATTCTAACCTAGGCAATTAGGTTAGAAAAATAAATAAAAGGTATACACATCTGAAAGGAAAAAATAAAACTATCTCTATTTGCAGATGACATGATCTTGTATTATAGAAACTACTACTAAAAACCTACTAGAACAAATGAGTTCAGCAAGATTGCAGGATACAAAATTGATATGCAAAAATCACCTCTATTTCTATACACTAGCAATGAACACTGCAAAGATGAATTCGATTTACAACAGCATCAAAAAATACTCACAAATTAAAATTAGTGCAAGACTTGTACAGTAAAAACTATAAACACTGCTGGAAAAAATTAAGCACATAAATAAAGGGAAAGACATCCCATGTTCATGGATCAAAAAATTTACACTGTTAAGATGCCAGTACTCCCCAATACGACCTATTGATTTAACACAATTCCTATTCATAATCCCAGTGGGCTTTTTTTGCAGGAATTCACAAGCTAATCATAAAATCCATATGGAATGCAAGGGTCTCTGAGGCAGAAAGACAGTCTTGAAAAAGAACAAGTATGGAGGACTCGTATTTTCCAATTGCAAAGCCTCCTACAAAGAAAGATTCCTGTGGTAATCTAGACTGTGCTGCTGGTCTAAGAACAGACATCTACACTGATGGACTAGAACAGAGGGTCTAGAAATGATCCTTCATATTTATGTTCTGTCGATCTTTCTTCCACTAGGGCACCCAGACCATTCAATGTGGAGAGAACTGACTTCTTAACACAAAGATTCGGGGACAATGCTGTCCACAGGCAAAGACCCCTCCATCCCTCCATACACAAAAATTAACTCAAAATGGATCACAGCCCGAAATGTAAGTCACAAACCATAATCTTAGGAGCAAACAGGACTGAGTCTTGGCCTTGGGTTGGGCAATCCTTTTTTTTTTTTAAAGATGCAAACGCCAGAAGTACAAGTGATAGCTTTGGTCACCATCAAAATTTAAAACTTTAGACAACTTACAGAATGGGAGAAAAAATACTTGCAAAACCATGTTTCTAATTAGAGCGTTATAGGTAAATATACAAAGAACTCTTACTCAATGACAAGATGACAACCCAATTAAGAAGTCAGCCAAGGGTTTAAATAGGCATTTCTGCACAAAGGTCTGCTAAATATAAGAAAGGGTCCTCCTATCACCACGAGAAATCCAAATCAAAACCACAATGAAAGACCACAGCACACCCACTAGAATGGCTTCCTCCCCAAGAAATAAGGTATCATCAAAAAAGACACATATTAACAGGTATTGGGGAGGAACTGGGGAGGAAATGGGAACCCTCACAGAGTGCTGGGGGAAATATAAGTGGTACAGCCACTTTGGAAAAGTTTGGCATTTCCTCAAAAGGTTAAATACCAAGTTACCAGATAACCCAGCAAGTGCATGCACCCTTAGATCTGTAGCCACAACTGAACACACGTCCACACAAAAACGTATACACCAATGTTCCCAGCTGCATTATTCATGACAGCCCAAAAAAGGAAACAAAACCCATTAAGTAGATAAACCAAATGTGGTACATTCATAAAATGCAGTATTATCCAGCCATAAGGTCTTAAGTCACACAAGAAGAAACAATCTGAGTAGACCTTTATCTATTAAAGCGATTGAATCAATAATTAATAACCTTTAAAACAGAAAATGCCACGCCCAGATGAGGTCACTGCTGAATTTAACCAAACATTTAAGGAAGAAATTAAGCCATTTCTCTACAATCTCTTCCAGAGGATAGAAGCAGAGGGAATACTTCCGACTCATTCTAGGAGGCCAGAATTACTCTAATACCAGAAGTATTAAACCAGAAGATGACAGTATAAGAAAACTACAGACCAGTATCTCTCATGAACATAAATGCAAAAAATACTCAACAAAATATTAGCAAGTGAAATCCAACAAGGTATGAAAAAAAATTATACACCACAACTAGGTGAGATTTATTGTTCAACATCCAAAAATCAATTACTGTAATCCATTACATCAACAGCCCAAAGAAGAAAAAAATCTCATCATATTAATAGAAAGCATTTGACAAAATCCAGCCCAAATTCATAATAAAAACTCTCACTAAACCAGGAATAGAGGAGAACTTCCTGAACTTGATAAAGAAGAACCATATAAACCCTCCATCATACTTATTGAGAAAAACTAGAGGATTTCCCACTAAGATCAGGAACAAGGCAAGGATGCCCCAGTTACCACTTGTTTTCAGTATCATACTGCTACAAGTCCTAGCTAATGGAGTAAGACAAGGGAAAGAAAGTATATTGACAGGGAAGGAAGATAGAAAGCTGCCTTTGTTCACAGACGACATTAAGAGTCTATGTAGAAAACCTCACACAATCAACCAAAAAATCTCCTGGATCTGATAAGCCATTACAGCAAGGACACATTTTACAACCTTCATGTATATAAAGTCGCTCACTTTCCTACATACTAGAAATTAATCAGTTGAATTTGGAATTTAGAACACGATACTGTTTGCGTTAGCACTCCCCAAAATGAAATACTTAGGTTAAATCTAACGAAATATGCACAAGATCTATGGGATGAAAACTACAAAGTCCTGATGAAAAATCATTTCCACACTCAAGGAGAAGAAGACCTGATACTGTCAAAATGTTCATTCTTCCCAATTTGGGCTATGGATTCAATACAATTCTGCACAACATCCCAAAAGTGGATACCAAGCCTACTAATGTCAAAGTTTACATGGAGACCCAAGACACCCAGAATGGCCAGCTCAAGATGGAAGAAGAAGAACAAAGTCTGAGACTAGAAGAACCCAGCTGCGAGGCTTACTATAAAGCTACAATGATCATGACAGCGAGTTATCGAGTTATCAGCAAAAGACAAGACAACCAGATTAATGGAACAGAAGAGAGCTCCATAATGGACTCCCATTAATATAGTCAAATAATCTTTCACAACAGAGTAAAGGCAATACAATGGAGAAAAGGATGTCTTTTCAACAAATGGTATTGGAACCAGTGGAGATGCACAGGCAAAAAAGAAAATGTAACAAATCTTACACCCTTTACAAATTAACTCAAAGTGAAAAAAAAAAAATTAACTCAAAATGAAAAAAAAAAAATTAACTCCAAACGGATCACAGGCCTAAAGGTAACACGCAAAATTCAAAATCTCCTCGAAGATAATGTAGGAGAAATTTAGATGACCTTGAGTCTTGCAGTGAACCCTTAGATACACCACCACCAAAGGACCAATCCACAGAAGCTGGACTTCCTAAAATTTTACATTTCTGCTCTGTTTAAGACACTATAAAGAGAATGAAAAGACAAGCCACAGCCTAGGAGAAAATACTTGCAAAAGACACACCTGATAAAGGACTGTTTTCCAAAACCAGATAAAGAACTCTTAAAATCCAACATTAAGAAAACAACCCAATTTAAAAAGTGGGTCAAAAATCCTAAAAGACATGTCACTGCAAGTTACACAGATGGCAAATAAGCAAACAAAAAGATGTCCCACGTCATGTTCCTAGGGAGAGGCAAATTCAAACAAGATACCATCACACAGGTGCCTGGGTGGCTCAGTGGTTAGGCCTCTGCCTTCGGCTCAGGTCATGATATCAGGGTCCTGGGATGGAGCCCCACATCCGGCTCTCTGCTGAGCGGGGAGCCTGCTTCCCCCCCCCCGCCCCCGCACCAGCCCCGCCTGCCTCTCCACCTACTTGTGATAAATCTCTCTGTCAAATAAATAAATAAAATCTTAAAAAAGAAAAAAAAGACGGGGCAGCCACCACATAAGACAATTACAGCAATTTCTTATAAAACCAAAAGGACTCCTACCATGTGACCCAGCAGTCACACTCCTTGATATTTACCCAAAGGAGCTGAAAACTTACATCCACATGCAAAAAAACTGTATACAGATGTTTATAGCAGCTTTGGACAGATGAAGGGGTGGGGTACGAAGGACTTTTAGGCAGTGAAACTACTCTGTAGGACAGTACAATGGTGCCTACATATGTCTGCCCAAACCCAAAAATTGTACAACACCAGGAGCGAATCCTAATGTAAACTACAGATTCTGGGTGACAGTGACACGTCTGTGGCCTGCAGGTTCCTCAGTGGTAACAAGCGAAACCACTGGGAGGGAGAATGTTGATAATGGGGGAGGCTGTGCATGTGGTGGGGAGGCAGGGGGCATAGAGAAATCTCTGTATCTTCCTCTCAATTTTGCTATGAACCTAAAACTCCCCTGGGGTGCCTGGGTGGCTCAGTCTGTTAAGCAGCTGCCTTTGGCTCACGTCATGATTCCAGGGTCCTGGGATCCAGTCCCGAATCGGGCTCCTTGCTCCGTGGGGAGCCTGCTTCTCTCTCTGCCTCCTCTGCCTTTGCCACTCTGCCTGCTTGTGTGTGCTCTCTCTCTCCCCCTCTCTTTCTCTCTCTGACAAATAAATAAATAAAATCTTAAAAAAAAAAAAAAAAAGGAAAAGGACCCAACTGTTAAGCTGTCTATAAGAGACTCACTTTAAATATGAAGATGAGGGGCACCTGGGTGGCTCAGTGGGTTAAAGCCACCGCCTTCGGCTCGGGTTGTGATCCCAGGGTCTTGGGATTGGGCACCGCATCAGGCTCTCTGCTCAGCAAGGAGCCTGCTTTCCTTCCTCTCTCTCTGCCTGCCTCTCTGCCTACTTGTGATCTCTGTCTGTCAAATAAATAAATAAAATCTTTTAAATAAATAAATAAATATGAAGATAAAGATAAGATGACAGTAACTGACCGGGAAAAGATATACCATGCAAATAGGAAGCTTAAGACAGGTGTAGTGACTGTTTACTACCACATAAAAGGGATTTCGAAACAAAACATACTAAGAGATAGAAAAGAACACTTTGTAATGATAAAAAGACCAATTTAACAGGAAAACAGGAAATCATAAATGTATATATGTACCTAATAGAGCTTCAAATAGAGGAAGCAAACATCTATAGGATTAAATTACAAGGAGAAAGAAAATCCTGCAATCACAGGTGGAGGTTTTATACCCATCTGTAAGCAACTGATAACACTAGACAAAAACCAGCAAAGATTCACAAGATCTTAACACCTCCAATCACACTGCCTTGCCTGATAGAATTGAATGATTTACAGAGCACTGTATATAATGGCATCAGGATACGCATTCTTTTTTTTAAGATTTTATTTATTTATTTAACAGAGAGAGAGACAATGAGAGAGGGAACACAAGCAAGGGGAGTGGGAGAGGGAGAACCAGGCTTCTGGCTGAGCAGGGAGCCTGATGCGGGACTCGATCCCAGGACCCTGGGATCATGACCTGAGCCAAAGGCAGACACTTAACCACTGAGCCACCCAGATGCCCCAGAATACACATTCTTTAAGTGCACATGATACATTTACTATGAAATACCATATGGCCTCAAAGTTTTAGTTTTAAAAGACTGCAATTACAGAGTCTTTTCTCTAACCAAGATGGAATGACATTAGAAATCAGTAATGTAATAGCCAGGTAACCCCCACCAATATTTGGAAAATAATACTTCTAACTAATCACTGAATGAAAAGTAGAAATCACAAGTTAAGAAATGTGTTGAACTGAGAGTAATAATGAAAAAAGGACAACAGACAACATGAGAGATGCAGCTAAAGAAAGCTTCAGAGAGAACTTCGAAGGTCTCCACAAGAAAACGTCCCAAGCTGATTACCTAAGCCTGCATGTTAAAAAATAGGAAGTGGTTGGAAACACACTGAAAGAGAAGGAAGGAAATAAGAAAGAGCAGAAATTGGTGAAATTGATAACTTCCAGTCATGCTGATCAAGAAACAGCAGAAACAAATTATCTGGTTTGACAATGAAAAAGGAGACATCACTACAGACCCCTCAGACTTTAAAGTGTAAAAAGGGAAACTCTTTGCCAATACAGTTGAGAACCGGGATAAAACACAGAAGCCTGCAAATTCTAAGATGGCTGATGCATTCAGGGATGAGGACAGGGGCTGTGGACAGGATGCTGCTGTCTGGGTAGCCACAAGCCTAATGGGGAAGGGGTCAGACAGGTGGCATGTGACCACGGGACATCAGGGAACCAGTCAGAGGTTCTCAGCAGGGGAAGTGGTCTGGTCAAGTTTGAGCTTTAAGAGCCCTCCAGCCGCTTATGTACGAAAAATACCCAAGAGGAGTATGCAGAAGGGAAGCCAGCGCCACTGCCCAGAAGAGCCAGGCCCAAATCCCCCAGGGAACAATGGCAGGACATGGTGGGGGTGAAAGGGAGGGAGAACGAAGAGCTGAAAGAGGCAAGGTCAGGGCCTGAAGACTGTGAGGCTGCTCCAGAGATGAGGTCCCATGACGTGGTACAGACCATAGGAATGAGCTTTTTTTTTTTTTTTTTAAAAGGAATGAGCTTTTATCCTATAGCGGGCAGGACATGAAGCCAGGGGCACTGGGGGAGATCCAGGGGGTAGAACAGGCTAGCATCCTAGTGCTCATTCTCCCTGTCACAGCCCCTGCCAGAGGGCCTCACATGGACCCCGGAGGTTCAGAAAAGGGCAGGAAGGCCAGGCCGAGGACTTAACCAGGCTGAGGCCAGGTGAGTGCACACCCTGCACACCCATGTTCCCCAGAACCCCATGAGGGGATACTTGGCCAGGCGAGAATGGGGGTGGGCCTAGAAGGTGGTCCCCTGTTTGTCTCAAGAAGGCTGGGGATGTAAAGAGGAAGGAAGTAGGGCCAGGACAAGGCCTAGCCTCCTGCTGTCTCCATCTGCCCATCAGGGAAATGGGAGGGTAATCACAGCTAACAGTAACAGGGCACGTGACCACCCCCAGTGATGACCTTTTCCAGGCCCCAACCCCAAGCCTCATGCCCATCTCACCAAGTGAATTGCCTCGAATGCCCAGACTTAGCGGGCCTGTACCTCTAGTTCTAAGTATGCTTAGCCGATTCCCATCTCTCTCTCATGGGTCAGCCTAGGTATTCCCTGCCTGGAGCAGCCTCCTTGGGCTTCTACAGCCCCCCACGGTGCAGACCTGAGGCCTCTCTGCTTCCTGGAGCTACCTATCACCAGGCACCTAAAATGGGGGAGTCAGGCTATGACAGGGCAAGTCAGGGGCATGAACAGTGAAGGTCAGTCTGCATAGCTCTGGAACCACCTCCTGAGGCAAGTACCAGTACCACTCTGCTCATATGGGGCTGGCCCACAAGGCAGGGCTCCCCCAACCCCCAGCTCTGCCCCTACCCTTCTCCGAGCCTGTTTCCGGCCTGCAGGATGGGACAGTGGTGTCCCTGTGTGCCACCTGCGGGTACGTACTTACCCATCAGGTTCTGCCGCTCTTCCTTCTTCCGGGCCTTCTGCTTGGCCTCCAGCTGCACCACTGATAGCGATGGCCCCACTGTGGGGCTGGGGAGGGCGCTGGCTGCAAAGCGAGCCAGCAGGCCCAGCCCACTCTCCTCCAGGCCTGGCGACAGGGCCCGCTCTCGGGCCCCCAGCCTATAGCCGCCGGCGGCCTCCTCCTCCTCCTCCTCCAGCTCATCCTCCTCGTCCTCCTCCTCGGAGCTCTCATCTGGTGCAGAAAACAGGGGGCGAGTCAGAGCCTTGGCCTCAGCAGGTACCGCCCCCCACCGCCCCGACTCAGCCGGAGCACCAGCGAGAGGTGCACGGCTCCAGCCTAGCACCTCACTCCTCATCAGCCGGGGGTGGTTCCGATACCAGCCCACAGATCCCCCCACCCCTGCCAATGGCCCAGTGCCCCCATCAAAGCAAGCCCAAGATGCGGGCATCCTGGACAGCCCAGAGGTGGGCAGCAGCTTTGGGAATCAGAGGGTTTCTGTAAGGGGGAACACGAACATGCACCTGTGCCGTGGGGAGGGGGACAGACACACGGACAAGGACTGGAGACAGCTCTCTCCACCATCTCACGCACACACGCACACACACGCCCCGACGTACAACATGAAGGCTGAGAAAGGAGGCAGGAGAAGAGAAAAGAGGAGGCCAGGGAGGGGCGGAGAGGGGGTGGGGTGAGGGTGCCAGGGACTCAGGGGCCTGGTGGGGGTGGCGGGGCATGGGTTCTGAGGCTAGTGACAGGAGAAGGTAGAGTTCTATCTCTTCTTGAGCAGGCTCTGGGGTCCAAAGTTGACTCCCAGCGATTCCCCTGAGCTGGGGAGCCTGGGGTAAATCCTGGCCCTTTGGGAGCACTTTTGCTCATCTGTGGCATGGGCCGGCCCTCCCAAGCCACGCACCCAGCTAAGGAGAAAGCACTTTGCAGGCTGAACAAGGACCAAACAGAAACAGGACCAGCCTGTTGTACAAAAAGAAACTGCTGTCCCCAGGGCCAAGGGAGCCACAAGCTGGCTATGCCTCCTGATCTACGAGGAGCCAGGGAGGGAGGGCACGCAGGTCAGCTCTCCTCACTCTGCGCCAGGGGACTGAGGCTTGGCGTGGCCGAGCACTCGGGCAGAACTCAAACCCAGGGCTCCTTGGGTGTCTTGTCACCCAGTGTCTCCTAGAAGGGGGTGTTCCCTGCACGTGAACCAAGCTCTCCACCAAGAACAGAGACTGCAGGGAGATTACAACCTTGCTCCTGACCTTCCCAGGGAGACAGCCTTACACCGCCAGAGTGGGCAGGCGAGGGCACTGGGGGCTAACTGCCCAGGGACACCCGCTACCTCTGCCTGGAGTGCTGGGCACGTGATGGTGGCTCTGGGGGCCACTAGCCCAGGGCAGGGCCAGGCAAGGCCAGAGGCGACTCTCTGCAGCAGATAAGGTGGCCCATACCCCCCCCCACCCCCCACTCTATCTTGGGCAGGGAATGCCTGGGCTAAGGGAATGGAGAGGGGCAGACACAGCCAGCCAACTCCATGTTCTCCTGCCACACCCCGAGCCACCTCTGCTTGCTTGGGTGCAACCAGCAGCCCCAAGTGGTGGCCCCGGGTGCACCAAGGGCGGCAGGGGGTCTGCCTACCCAACTTTCCAAGGGAGCCTGGGTCTCTGGGGTGAGGGAGGTGGATGTGAGCTGCAGGAATCCCTGAAGGGTGTTGAGAAAGGAAGGAGGCAGAGACAGAGGGTTGTTAAGAGGAAGAGGAGGATGGGGAGGAGAGGGAAGAGGGAGAGGAAGTGGGGGAGGCCCGGCTCCCAGAGCAATGGATGAAGCAGGATGGAGGCCAGCGGGGCAGGCAGGCGGCAAGCAGGCAGTGCACACTTGCGATCCATCCACATTGCGGACATCACATGGTTGTCTCCGCCCCAGTGGGCCACAGCGGCAAAGCAGGCTAAGTGTAGGCAGACTTTCGGCAGCGCCTGGGTCCCCCACATCAGGCCTCCCTGGGGTCGGCCAATTTGAGCAGGGTGGCGGGCGGGGGGGGTGGGCGGTGGCTGGCTGGGGTGGGGGCACAGAATCAGACGTGTGGCCAGTTTTCCCTTCTAGAGAACGCCTTCCCTGGCGGCTCAGGTGTGGAGACTCCAGAACTCTCCCCCATCCAGAAAGATTCCCCACCAGCAACGTACAGTGGGGGAGGGCTGGCTCTGGGTTTCTGGATGCCTGGAATGTCTATATTGGATACCAGTCAGCCAGCAGCAGCCCAATCCCCGCACCTCGACGTGGAAAAAGTACTTGGAAGGAAAAACCCAAAACCAGGGTTCGCTTCCCACAAAGCAAGATTGGTGGTCTCTGGAGACCCTCCCCACCTCCGGCTGCTATGAGCCTGAGAAGCCCCCACTGGCTGCTTCCCATGGTGGCTGGTCTGCTCAGGCTGGGGTATGCGGGGCAGGGGGAGCAGTGGCGGGGGTGAGGGGGTATCTCCGGACCAAGGAAGCCTTTCTGGAGCTGTCCACACCTGAGGCGAGAGAGCCTACCAAGGGCAGAGGTAGGAAAAGTCCCAACAAAGCAGCCCAAGGTAATACAGAAAAACTTTTTCTTACAAAAACCAAAACCAAAAAAACTCTTGGCTCGGTATGTGGGGTCGTCTGGTGTAGCTTGGTTCGGTTTGGTTTTCTAAAACCCGATCGATAAATGCCAAAGCAATCCGCTGCTGCCATAGCCGATGGGGGCAAACCCCGAGGAGGGGAGGTGCAGGGGGACACAAAGAAAAGGGTTTTGCCTACCTACGGAGCAACGAGCCAGGCTCGGACCCAAGCTCAGTGACCCGCTGCGCCGTCTGCCCTACTCCCAGCCTTCGCTTTGCGTCCAGAGTGCAGCGTGAGAGCAAATGCAAGAGACCAAAACAGACATTCAAAGCATCATGGGCAGGGATCAAGGGGGAGGGTATGGTCAAGCTGCTGGGGGGGAGAGAGCAGACACTAGAAAGCCAAGCAGTCAGGTGTTTTAGTACCGGATGTCAGGAAGACCCTATTACCCAAATATCCCTGTCAAGACCTGACCAGCGTTGTGTGTGTGTGTGTGTGTGTGTGCGCGCGTGTGTGTGTGTGTCTGTGTCTGTGTACGCGTGCGGCAGGGCCCCTCGCCTCCCCTATCTGGGCTCTCTCCGCTGCCACGTCTGGCCTGCTCTGAGGGGCCTCTGGCTCCCTCTGCCCACTCTGTGCCAAGACATCTGAAGGGGCTGCCTGCTTCTCTATGGGGTCGGGGCTGGGGCAGGAGAGCTTCAACTCACAGAAGCTGGAACTCTGGCTTTAAAGGGGAGGAGCCAAGAGGGGAGAGGAGCAGGTCAGGGAGGGAGGAAAGAGAACTGTGAACCAGCCAGACTGGTCCAGAGGCCAGGACTCGGGGGCAAAGGAGGCTGACTGGTGAGTTAGTGAATTCCCCACTTCCTTGGCCCAAACTCCATTCTCTCGCAGCAGCCCAAGAGAACATGGGTCCCAAGGGCATCTGGCTCCCTGCTGTGCCATTTCCTGGTCACCCAAATGGATCTGGACAAGTCAGGATGGGGGTGCGGGCAGGGAGAAAGCAGACCAGGAACGGGAGCACAGCTGGAGTCAGGGTAGCCTCTGGTCCCAGGGCCTGAGCCAGTTCCCGTCCAGGTGGGCCCCTGCATGCCCGGGCCCCACCCCAGGGGGGCACGAGGTCTAGACTCTGGGAATCCCTGAAGGGGCTCCACCCAGAAGCAAATCCCTAAACCAGGGTGAGGAAACACTTAAGAATCCCCTGGCTCTCCCACTTGTCCCTGGGACGACAAAACCAGGATGTCCACCGGGATCACAGAACCACACCCTCTCCTCACAGGTGAGGCAGATGGGCTGGGGGGTGCTGCCAGCTGACCAGGCCTGTGGGCTCAGTGGCCAGTGCTCTCTCCGAAGCCCCGGGCCCCCCGCCGCTCAACGTGGCAATGAAGCCCACGCTTTCCAATCTCACAACAAAACTCGGGGCGGCAAATGGTCTTGACCCTGCACTGCCTACACGCCCTTTAAAACAGAAATACGTGTTAGAAAACAAGTGTTTATATTTTTAAACCGCTGTTACACAGGAATAGAGCTTTAAGAAAATAAAAAAACAAACAGGCAGCTAAAAAACAAAACAAAACAAAAACAAAAGATGAAGCTGGAGGTGAGCACAGCTGACTTTAAGCCTGAGAAATGAACGCATGCCAACAGCTACCAGGGATATTTGAGTAACAGAGAAGAGTGGCAGACGGCCTCTTCCAGCTCTAGCCCTTGGGGGAGGTAGGGGTGCGGGAGGCAGGGGGAGGGGAAGGAGGAACGAATGAGGGGAGCGGCAACCTAATGGTCTAGTAAGGACACAGCAAGAGAGACAAGGCACACGGGTTTAGTTAAAAATGAACTCGGTATGTTTAATAAAGCTTGGTATTACCAAAATCGCGGTACAAACATCAAGTCACACGCCCACACGACAGAATTCCATTTACAAAATGTCCCCCCGGGAGGCCTCCGAGAGAACCCGACCCAGGCCTGCGGTCTAGGGGGGCAGAGGAGGCGAGGAGGGGGGCAGAGGGGGAGCGCGGAGGAGGGGGAGACTAAAAACAGTCCGTATAAAGGCTCAAAAAGAGCCAGGCCGTGGCGTTATCACAACGATACAGGTACAAATAACAACAAAAATAGAAGGACTCAGGCGGATACAGCAGGCTACGCTGCCAAGAACCAAGATGGCCGCCCTTCCCGAGGCGTCCCAGGTGGGCCACCTCTGCCCGCCATCTCCTGCCATCTCCTGCTCGCTCGCTCTCTCGCGCTCTCTCTCACTCACTCTCTCTCTCGCTAGAAAACACGGAAGGTACTTTGTGTTTGGAGCTAGTAACCTTGGTCAAACGAGTCCTCCGAGGAATCGCTGAAGGAGGAACGGGCCTCGACCTCTTGAAGCAGCAAACAAAAGGGCTGCTTCCTGCCGGTGGCCGGCTTGGGTTTCAGAGTCCGGGCGGCCGCCAGGCCCCTCTTGGTCAGCTTGGGGCCTCCGGGGGGCTTGTTCTTTGCCACCATGCCACACAGGATGGAAGACGTCAGTTTGGAGCTGGACGGGCCTTGGGCAGACCACTCGTCCTTCAGGAATTCTTCGTCTTCCTCTGAGTCCGTATCTGCAGTCAAAGTAGTTTTTAATAAAGTAAGTCATGGAGCGCTGGGAGGAGACGGAGGGGCTGGCGTCCCTCGTCACTCTCAGTGGCTCTGAGAACGCCCTGGCGCGCCGGGGCAGAAAGCTCCGAGTGCCTACCGGCCGTGCAACAGGCCATGTCCCACCGCCTAGACCTCTTCTCCCTGGCCTGGAACTCGACTCTCGCCTGGGAGGCCCCCGGGCCACAGGCCTCATAGAGCTCGTCCTTTCCAGACCCACCACGCAGCCACCTCTGCCAACAGCCTTTCCGGGCCCCAGGGCAGGCAAGAGCCCTACTTTCAGGAAGGCCTGAGCCAGGGCCATGGAGGTCACTAAACCCAGCCCACGGCTCCTTTTGAGGAGAGACAAGACACAAGAAAAGAAGGGCTCGGGTAAAGCTCTTCTACTCCAGAAGAGCAGTTTGCGGTGGCGTGCTGGGCGGCGCAGGCAGACTGGGGAGCAGTTACACACATACACACACACACACACACACACACACGCATCCCAACTCCCCGCCCAGCAGCATCGTAATGGCCACCGAACGCAGTCACACCAAGGAAACTGGCAAGTGATGTTCCAACTCAAGAATTCCTATCAAAGGGCGTCATTACCAGCACACTGCTGCTGGCTTCCCCCAAGTCTCCTGCCTTCCTGCACAGCGCGGGAAGGCCAGGGTTCCCAAGCTTTCCGGGGAGAGGATCACCCAGCTTTAGGGAAAGGGGACCATCAAGCGGGCACAGCTCTGGCCCCTTCCAACCTCAACCCAAACGTTCTCATGCCATTTTGATCCGTTTTATAAATGGGGCTGGGCTGTCCAGCAAGATCTCATTGGAAAAAACAGCTCCACAGCCAAAGACTGTAATCCCGTGATCTGATAAAATCCACGCTGAACACGAGGAACAGTAACGGACCAGAGCTAAGCTCTGGCAGCACCTACCATCTCCATGCCCACAAGAAACTACATGGGCACGGGCACGTGTCGGGTGCGGGAGTGAGGCAGAGGCAGAGGCAGTTTCCGTCCTCTGGCTGCCTCCGCCTATACCTACCTATGCTTTCCACTCCAACTAAGACCCCAACTCCAGGATGGCCTCAGAACTCTAGGCAGGGGTAACACAGACAAACCCCATCACGCCTGTCCATCCTTCCCAAGCCCACATCCCCGGCTGGCAACACTGAGGGTGATGATGACCGAGCTGGCTTCCCACCAGGCATGCATGTCTCCCAACCCCAACAACCCAAAGTTGAAAAACAAAGCTGTTTTCTCTCTTCCTGTATCCTGCCACCCATCTCTGTGCTAGAAAACACTCTTGGCTTCTTTGTGACTGCGTCCTCTCATCTACCTACAGAAAAGCCTACGTGAAAAATACAAACGAGGGATGCCTGAGTGGCTTAGCTGGTTAAGCGGCCGGCTCTTGATCTCAGCTCAGGTCTGGAACTCAGGGTCATGAGATCGAGCCCCACCTTGGGCTCTGCACTGGGCATGCAGCTTACTTAAACAAACGAGGAACTCTCCTCAGAGCCAGCTACCTACTATAGCCAGCATCTAGTTGGACACAGATCTGATCGCTCTGCTGCAACTTTAACTCCCTTCTCTCACCTGGACAGTGGAATTTTCGACACCGGTGTAATAGACAAGCAATCCGAATATGGCTTTGTGCGTGCAAACATTTGCACACAGGGGACTCACTGGCTCAGAACACGCCAAAGACCTCGGAAACTGAGCTCATTTCTGGCCTCCAGATGCACAAGGACAGGATGCTTCTTGCAGTCAAGACAGCAACTCCCCATTCCCTCCAACATTCTAAAACCCAGAGATGAAAATATCAGAGAGTCCTTCTTTCCTCCTCCTCTGGGACTATGAGTTCTGAGATGAGCTCATGGTAGCCATGGACCTAGTCGTATCATACCCATCCAAAGCTGAGGGCCACAAAAGCTATGGCAATCAAGCATGTCCTCAACACATAAGGCACAAAGGAGCTGTTTACCTCACATATTTGTCTCTACGTCAGCCCTAGAGACCCATTAGTCCTGAGTAACCAAACATACAAATGTTAAAAGAAAAAAACAAAAACAAAAACAAAAGACACCAACAACAGCAGCAGCTTAAACTTATGCCACAGCCAGCTTTTACCAACGTGAACTCACTAGAGCTCACAACAGTCCTGTGAGGGCAACAAGAATTTAACTCCAAGTCCATAAACACTTTATTTCCTTTCCTCAAGAAAACAAACTTTAATAGCATTACAGGTGTCTACCTTCCTGCACTTCACATCCAACCACTCTTCCTATAAACCAAGAAGAGCCGATCAAAAGCCCAGATACCCACATCCAGGCAGTCCAAACAAAAAAGCCCTCCACCTGAGTCAGGGCATGGGGACTCCCGCAACAGACCCTGCTGAGGACTGGTGGGAGCTGCATGCGAAGCCCCTCCAGGCCTTTCTACAGCAGCCACTGGCTTTGTATGCCTGGGTTCTGGGCATTTGGGGCTCCACTCACACACACACCAAGGAGCACCTACTACCCACCACCACAGGCCCATGGAAGACCAGCCATCTGCACACACAGCATCTGCCACATAGCGTCCCAGAGCCAGCAGAGACTGCACACAGACCCGGGAGCACCTATTATGGGTCACTGAAGGCTGTGAAGGGCCAGCCATCTGCCTGTGCACACGCCCGCGCACACACACACACACCCTACACACCTACTACACACCACTGAAGGCCGTGAAGAGCCAGCCTTCTGCTCAGGCACACATGCACACACGCACACTCACACCCAGGCGCACCTACTATGCGCCACTGAAGGGCCAGCCATCTACCAGCGCGCACGCACACGCGCGGACTCAGAGCACCTACTACGCGCCACTGAAGGCTGTGAAGGGCCAGCCATCTGCCCGCGCGCACGGACACCCAGGCGCACCTACTATGCACCACCCAAGGCCGTGAAAGGCCAACCATTGCGCAGGCGCGCACGCACACCCAGGAGCACCTACTACACGCCACAGGAGGAGGCCCCAGGCCCAAGTCTGGGGACCCCGGCTCAGGAAAGCCGCGTTCCCGAGGGCCCAGGGAAGGAGCTCCCATGCAGCAGGCTCCAGCCAGTGAGAGGACGAGCAGCCCCCTCAGTCCAGCAACATTTGCGCTTCCCGGTTCTACGCTCCCCACCCGGGCGGTCCACCCCCAGGGCACAACGTAGGGCAGCCACCTGGAGTGCTTTGGGAAACACAGACGCAAACACAGCCCGCACAGCCCTCACAGTGCGCTGCCCAGCACCGCCCGGCACGGCGTGCGCTCTGCGAACAGACGCTGGGGTGTTCCTCCGAACGCCCCGCCAGGGGACTGAGAGCCGCCTGTGGGCGGAGGGCGCAGGCTCCACTCTACCGTCGGTCGTCACAAACAGCCGCTCGAGGCTGAGCAGCCGCTGACTCCCTCGCGCAAAGGCCTCCGCACCGCCTCTTCTCTGGCAAAGGCGCGAAGGACCGCCACAAGCCCGCGGACTTCCCCTCCCACCCACCAATCACAGGCACTTCCGCTTTCCATACCCTCCGCCCCCCCCACACCCCACCACACTTCCGGCCTAAAGCCCGGGCAGAAGCAGGAGACACCTTCGAGCGCCCATGAGAGAGAGGAAGCGGCCCGGGGCGGGGCGGCGTCTGCTACTTACTGTAGGAGTAGCTGCTCACTTCCGAGGCGAACGGGGAGTGGGCCGACTTGGGCTGGCCTCTGGCCTTGAAGCCCACCTCCATCTTCCTGGCTTTGGCGGCCCTTTTGTGTTTACCTTCTCTGGAGGCTTTGAGGGACAGACTGAGGCCTTTGGCCAGCGCCTTCCTGTCCTTGCCCAGCAGGCTGTCGTAGGGCGTCAAGTACCTGCCGCAGCCCCCGCTTGCTTTGGACTTGCCCCCAGAGCTGTCCGAGAACTTGAAGGGCGACTTGAGCTTGTCCTGCTTTGTGAGCGACAGGGCCTTGTCCAGCTTGCTGGCCAGCTGCTCCTGGTCACTGGCCATCTTTTTCTTTTTAATCTTCAGCTGTAGAGGGAAGTCACGGGTTAAGACGTTTGGCGAAAGGACGAGAGTGGGCTTCAGCGCACGGGCTCTGATGAAGCGGGGCTCCGGGCCCTTCTCCCTTGCCTCCATGGCCTCCAGCAAGTTGCTCAACCCCTCTGAGCCTCTGTTCTCCCCGATCCGGAAAATGGGGAGAATTACAGGCAGGCCTCTTGGGGTTGTCGTGAAAGTGACCTGAGATGAGGCCCGTGAAGCTCTTATCACAGTGCTGTTACCCTGGGTGCAGCGATCGCTAATGCTGGCACTGCCACTGGCTCTCCCCGACGCTCTCATGCCTCCTAGGGAAGCCCTTCAAGCAAGCGGCCCTGCTGATACTCCAGGAGGCGGGGGAGGGGGAGGAGGAGGCATGCAACCAAGACAGAAACCTCAAATCCTAGCACGGTTCATCCATTTAACTTGACCACCTGAAGCAGCCCAGGAAGACTACAGCACATCCTAAACTGGCCCATCCAAGTGAATAGGCGGGAGCTGACAAGAGAATGCCTCGGGTGTGCCTCGGATGCCCGAAGCAGTCAACAGCAGATTCGAGTTCTCAGATTAAATTCCTGGTTGCCATGTCTGCTGTAGTTGTTTGCTATCAAAAGGAAATGTGCAGTTACAAAGCCATTAACGCCCCTCGTTTGAACACTTTAGCTGTATTTTCTTGAATCGGTTAACGTATCATACGGGTGAGAAAGGAGGGATAGGGTCATTTGAACAGCCAAGAAGCATCCCTCACGATTTGCAAATAAAGGATCCTGACATACAGACTGGTTCTGTTAACTCCTCCTGGATCCAGTCTCCCTTATGTATTTCCCTCTGATGGCCAAATCAACGAAAAGAGTTCCCTTCTGCGGAGCTTTATGAGGAGGGATGACAAGGTACATTAGTATTTAGAGACACGGGCCTTAAGTGGACGATTTCAATGCTCTGCAGAAATAAGAAAAATCAAGGAGTTGGCTCTCACCCCATTACCCCTGGAGAGTTCACGAGGAAATTACAATGGCATCAAGCCCTTGTTTCTCAAAACTACGGAACAGTGAAGCTGCTCATTAGACAGTTACACTGTTAAACAACAGTAATTGCATTATTTGGTTAAGAACTTGCAGCCTCTCTCCGTGGCTTCAGCAAAGGGTCATGGAGCACACACAGGGGGTGTGGCTTTCAGTCCCAGCTCTACATGAAGCTGTGCTACTTCTAAGTTTCTGACTTCCTCTGGGCCTTGATCCATGCCCCACCCCACCCCCCAGCCCAATAAAACTGGAGGACATTCCCTCTGGCACTAGAGCAATTATTTCTACAGTTTCTGTGCAGGACTAGGATGATCAACAGACCTATAGAGGGAGTGTGAACTCTGGCACACCTTCCAGACCTTCTACCCTAGGATGGCAGCTTACTGACCTGACTCATGAAATCTGATGAGGATTCGTGTTCGTCCCAAGGCTGGCTCCTGCCCCTGGCTTTCCCCGTGGCAACAAGGCCATCATGTTCCTCCTCAGGTCCCTTGTGCCTCTTCCTCATGCCTGCTCCAAGCTCGTACTCCTCCGACGTCAGCAGAGGCTTGCTGCTCAGCCTGAAACCCAGATGCACAGCTGGTCAACACCCTGGCCAGCAAAGACTCAAGGGGTGGGGGTAGGGGTGGGGTCCGCCCTCACGGCCCTGAAGGCTGGACTCCGGATGTCGAAGCACAGACAGTGATGGCAGAGTGACGAATCTGGGGAAACAGATCCTGCAAAGCTATGGTGCTGGGATTCTATTTGTGAATGGGGCAGAATGAGTTTAACAGGAAAGAAGAAACACTTCTCCACGGCAGTATCCTCTGCTGGCCTCTTTCTCGCTCGTGCTTCTTCATACATACACTCACTCACACACACATGCACACCCCTTATCAAAACGTGCCAAGAACAAGGATCAGAAATGTCAAAGAACTCCCAGAACGGGAGGGGGATTAAGGGTCTCCAGCTGGTCTCCTGCACCCCTGGGATTAACGCAGTCAAGAATACAGTCCCAGGTTGAAGGCTTCTCTTACCTACTTTAAGCTAAACCTTCACAAGTAATAAAAGCAACTAATATTTACTTGGTGCTTACTATGTGCTTTTTCCCAGGCCAGGGCTTTATATTCCAACCACAACAATGTTCTACATGCTGGTTTCTTCACACAGGGGGAAACAGGCTCCAAAAAGCTAGCACACAGCCCAAGGTCACAATAAACACTGGATGCAGGTGTGACGCAAAAGCAGGAAAGCGTGCCCATCTCAGGGGGCCGTGCTCCGACGCAGGGGCTGCCTGCTGGCGACCCCAACCTCTGCTGTCTTCAGGAACTGCTTCCCTACCCTCCTTTGGCCAGCTGTAGGGAATTTCTTCTGGTCTTCATCCTCTCCTCCAACAGGAACATCCGAGAAGGGTAAATGCAATTCATGGGGGCCCTTGGGGAGGCCCATGGCCAACCCACTGCCTCTCCTGTGCCTTCGGAAGCCACCCTGCGGCCCCCTCTGCTTCCTCAAGCCAAGCACCAGGCTGCCTAGTGTCTGCCCTGCCCCAATAACCCAGGCCAAGGTGCATTCCAACCCCGCTGCTCTGATGGGCCTCATTCAGCTCATGCTACTCCCGACACCCAGAAGATCGGAGCATCACCCCCTAGCCCAGGCCGGAGGAAGAGCTCTCATTCCAGCCACCATTCAAGAAAACCTCCAGAGGTGCCACACGCAGTTTCTGCTACCACTCAAGGAACACACAAGGGAGCACCCCTGGGTCACAGGCTCAGGTGCAACAAGCCAACGGGTCAGGCCAGGAGGACAGGAATAACACTGTCAGTCACACAGGGAACCAAGTGACAGCACAAGTCAGAGCCCGTCCTGGCGGGGCTGAAAGTTCAGCGAATCCCTCCGTAGGGAGGAGGTACATGGAGAAGGGCAGGAATTCGTCCCTAACCCTGAAGGAAGCAGGTGTGGCAGGAAGGTGGGGGAAGGGCTTGGCTGACAGCACGGACACCTCTCTCCCTGGGCTCATCTGCCATTCACTGCTGGGGGGATGAGTCTGCCTGTCCATTCGCCACTCGCCTGGCTCACCCTCCTGGCCCGGGCAGCGCACACTGTGCTCCCTGAGAGCTACCAACCAGGCGGGTCAGAGTCCGAGGGACTCGAGGTCCCCGGTGCCCAGACGCAGGCCCTATGCGGGCCTGTGCTCCTCCCCTCCGAGCTCTATGCCAGTTCCCGACCCACCGAGGGGCCAGCCTTACTTTCCGCTACTGTTGCGGCTCTTCCCTCTCTTGCGGGGGGGCGACAGGGCGCTCAGGGCGTGGGTCCGTTTCCTCGGCCTGCCAGGGCCTCTGCGTGCCAAGCTTCTATGGGGTTCCTCGCGCCTGTCCCTTAAAAAGAATCACACGCTTGGCTGTGAACCTGGGGGGTAGAGGGGGCGCGGAGGAGGACACACGATACGCACACGTCACTCAGGTCCACACACACCTCTAATGGCCTACCACAGCCAACCTACTGAGCACCAACGCCTATGAGAGCCCAAGCAGGCCTTCGCCTGCTGCGGCCTTGTCACCGGGCCGGCCGGGACCGTGGGATGCGGCTGGGGGCACACTCACTCGGGGTCGCGGCGTCTCTGCAGCTTCACCAGCTCTCGCTGCTTCTCCTTGTACCGCCGCTGGACCTCGGCCAGCCGCATCCGGAAGTCCAGCTCCATGGCGTCCATGCTTTCCAAGGACGACTTCATGGCATACATCTGCGGGGAGAGCGGGGTGAGAACGCCGACACCCACCAGCTCCTACCACCCGCAGGAGTGGCGAGGCTTGATGGTGACAGGGCCCTAGCTCGAACCCCGTCTCTGCCACTTATTAACCAAGGCCGTGGGCAGAACGCAGAATAGGGATCAAAACCCAAGTCCAAAAGACTGAGCAAGGGCTGTGTGGCCCCGGACAGCTGCTTAAGCAGCATGGCCTGTCGCGTTACCCATCATTTATAGATGGAGGCTCAGAAACGTGAGGTGCTTGCCCGGGGCCCACAGGCAGCGAGGGGCACAGCCAGGGCTACTCTTCCCAACCCATCAGGCAGTCGCCCATTGTCCCACGGATAAACTGAGACCCAGAAAGGGGAAAGAGTTCGCCCAGGACTGCACAGCAAGTCAGTGGCAGAAGCTGGACTCAGATCAGGCCCTTCCAACTCCAAAGCCAGCCATGTCCCCAGCAAGATGGCATCTCTGGGGGATCCACCCCAGAGCCCACAGGCAGGCAAAAACACTCCGGGACACCTCACCCGTTCCTCCTTCTTCTGCATCCAGCTGTACTTCTTGTTGGGGTTCAGCTCCCGCGGAAGCCGCAGGTTCTTAAGTGGGTCCACGAAGGGGCTGTCCAACACCTCCTTCAGCATGTGGCTGCTGGCTGCCAGCAGGCTCTCCAGCGAGGGCCGCACCGCTGGGCCCCGCTCTGCACCTGCACATTGGGAGGCAGGTGAGCCCATGCGTCTATGCCTGCCCTTGGGGGAGGATTCTAGGCGTTGCCTGGGGGCAGGAATCCTGGACTCAGCAGCCAGCCCGACCCCAAAGAGGGAGGAGAATGAGGCCCAGGACCAGCTCAGGGCTTGCCTAAGGCCACATGGTGGCCCCAAAGATGCTGACTACACCGCAGCCTTTCCAAGAAGCAAGAAATGGTGCATGGTGCTAAATGAGAACGAGCGAGAGCTGGGGAGCACACAGCATGACCCCGTTACAAATGTCCACTGCTACACAAAGTCGTCGTACTTTCTGGAGTGTGCCTCTTTCCGCTTATCTGCCCTTTACATTTTCCATGAGGAATATGCACGCTTTTCACTTCCAGAAAAACAGGAGCCCAAGTTAAGTTTTATAAACTGTAAAGCTAATATGAGAACACAAGAAACACAAACCTGGCAGAAAGGGGTGAAGAAAGAACATCTTCCCCTCCCCAAGAGAGTTGCCCCTGCCACCAGAAGTGCCGAAGGAGACATTCTGGTAGAAGACCCCAGAAACATGTGCCCATAGTCGAACACAAGCAATGTCCATGGGCATCCTTTATAAACATGGAAGAACACCTCACCTCTCTACGCAGCATGGCAAAACGAATGTCTACCACATGTTATGAGCCTGAAACTTACAACACTGACACCTCTGCAGATCAAAGACACCATAATAACAGCAACTTTACATGGCCAGACCCAGTAACAGGTGCCTAAAATTCTCTGGCACTGCGGAGATTTAATCAATCTAAATAACTAACTCTCTACTAATAGGACATTTTAGTCATTTCTAAATTTTTTTTTTTTGGTAGTGGGTGGATAGGCACACAGTCAGGACATGCGTATTCTAGGAGAATTCCCACCTGTGTGAGTAACATAATCGAGGTACGTACATTTCTCTGACAAATATTCCAGCCACCTCCAGAAAGGGCGCACCAACCCAGCATCTCAGCAGTGGCTCATGGGAGGTCATCTCCCCTCCAGTCTTTCCCAAAGTTAAATAAGTTTTCTTTCTTTTCTTTTCTTTTTTATTTTAAACTGGTGTTTTCTCAGTGATCTAACGTGTGATCGGGTTTTGTGAGTGTACCTGAGGTGCTAGTTTTTCACGTGCACCAAAGAAAAAAGTATATTCTTTACTACCGATGCGTATAGCTCCATAAAATCAACATCAGTGACTTTTCTCGCGTGGCTCAGGGCTTCTCGACCTTGGCGCCATCCAAGTTGGCTCAGCTCCTCCTCGGCCCCCCCACCCCAAAGTTGTGGCTGTCCTGGGCATGCGCTACAGTTGCTGCAGTGGCATCTCCTGCCTTTGCCCACTAGATGTCAGCAGTACTCCCCCGAGCAGTGACAACCAGGAGTGTCACCACCGACTAAGAGCCGCGGGTTCTGCTCTTCCATATCCTTGCAGAAACTGAGGAAGCAACCCAGTGAACCCCGTCAGCTCACAACGGGGGCTGGTGCGGGGCTCACAAGGTCCTCCAAGCCATCAGAGTCAGCTGCTGGGTAAGGCAGGAGAGGGCCACCCTGTTACAGAGGAGGGGACCAAGGTGCACCTTTGTCTCCTCCTTCGCCCTCCAAACCAGTCCTGCTGGGGCTCTCACGACTGACAGCCCAGGGAAGCCGGGATGATCCCAGCTGCTACGGGATGAACTGTGTCCCCTGCCAAATCCACACGCCGAAGTCCTGACCCCAGGACCTCAGAAAGTGACCTTATTTTGAGAACCTCTAAAGAGGAAATCAAGCTAAAGTCAAATTATTAGAGGAACCCTAATCCAGGAGGACTGTGTCCCTAAGGGAAAGGGAACTCTGGACACAGGCACAAAGGGGCAACCAGGCGAGGACACAGGAGAGACCTCCACAGGACCCAGCCCTGCTTGCCCCAGGTCTAGAACTTCGCCCCCTCACCCAACTAGGAGACAACACGTTTCTGATCTCTGAGTCCCGCAGTCTGTGGTGTCTGTGACAGCAGCCCCAGCTAACCAACACACCAGCCTTGTGGAGGTACAAGCACGGATGTGACCCATGGGCCATGGGGAAGCTCTAAGTGCCACCTGGGGCCTTTTGTGGAGGACTGATGCTCTGTATCCTGTCAGCAGCTGCTGGGAAGAGAAAAGGGCTACCAGAACCTTCAGCACACACAACCCCTACACACCAGCACCTCCCAAGTGCACTAGCCAGCCCAGGGCCACAGATCCAGCCCAGGGCCACCCAGCCAGCCCTGGACCACACCTCCTCAGCAGAAACCACCTGCAGGTCACAAAGTCTCCCCCCCCCCAATCCCCAACTCCCCACCTCCTGAAAAGTGCTCTTCCACAGGTCAGGCCAGGAACCTTGGACTTGCTCTTACACCCACCCAGAGTCTGGCAAAAGCCCACTGGCTGCACCTTAACTTCCACTCAGAATCCTCCCGCTCCACACCTCCACCTGCCCCGCCCCACCTCCAGGGCCTGGAGCCTCCTCCTGGGTCTCCCTGCATCCACCCCTGTCTCAGCATCAATTATGCACACAGCCCCCAAATGACCCTACTGAAATCTGATCCTATCACTGGAACTCCAAACCCTCTTCCAGGAGGGCCCGGGGACCCCATCCCCTGCCCAACCCGCCAAGCTCCTTGTGGCCACCACTTTCCTCCTTCCACTCCACTCTACTCCCAGCCTCCTGGCTCCGGTTCCAATGTGCCACACACAGAGCCACACCCACCATTCACCTCAGGGCCTTTGCACCTACTGTTCTGTCAGCCTGGAATGTTTCCCCCAGAAGAGTTCCTCCCTGACCTTCCTCGGGTCACTTTAATCAAGAAGAGGATCCCTGGCCTTCTCGCCTCCACCCTGTCCCCTTCCCACTGTGTCCACCTATTACTGCCTGTCACCACCCAACAGTGCCAAGGGCTGCACATGGACAGCCTTGTCTAAAAACCGTGCCGGCACACAGTTAAGTGAGGGCAAGTAGGACTCCCAAACAGAAAATGAGGCAGGGGCGTGCAAAGGAGCAACGGTGGGCAGCAGTCCCCATGCCCCATGGGCAACCCATCTTCAGCCCCTCCTTCCCAGCTGGGCCCTCTGCAGCCCCCACTGAAAACCCAGCACCTGCTGGCAGGACTCCAAGAGGATTTTCATTTTCTTCTGAAAAATAATTTTTTGTATGGAACTATTTTTTTTTAATTTTTTTTTAAATGTATTTATTTGACAGAGAGAGAGATCACAAGTAGGCAGAGAGGCAGGCAGAGAGAGAGAGAAGGAAGCAGGCTCCACTCTGAGCAGAGAGCCCGATGTAGGACTCGATCCCAGGATCCTGAGATCATGACCTGAGCCGAAGGCAGAGGCTTAAACCACTGAGCCACGCAGGTGCCCCTGTATGGAACTATTTAAACGAGAGAAAAGAAGTCATGAACTTTTTGACAACAAGAACCCAACAACAGGGGCACCTGGGTGGCTCAGTGGGTTAAAGCCTCTGCTTTCGGCTCAGGTCATGATCCCCGAGTCCTGGGATTGAGCCCCGTGGAGCCTGCTTCCTCCTCTCTCTGCCTGCCTCTCTGCCTACTTGTGCTCTTTGTCTGTCGAATAAATAAATAAAATCTTAAAAAAAAAAAAAAGAAGAAGAAGAAGAACCAAACAACAGACCCCTGTGGGGGAGTGGGCGGCACCCGTCCAGGCTTCCAGGGGGCCACAGGACCATGGCAATGAACAGGCCTTGAAAATGTGGCCTTGGTTCTGACCTAGCCATTTTCCCGGGGAACAGACCCCCAGGAAAATCAGAGGGACGGCCAAGGATTTTTCTTCAGGCATAACCATCATATTACGTACAACAGCAAAACAAAACAAAACAAAACAGAGGGCAGTACCATCTAGGACTAGGTTACTGAAGGCTGGGCCCTCCACGAGCTAGAAAACTTGACTGTCCCTAAAAAAAATTGCCAAGACACACAGCTCTGAAAAATATTTCATAGAGATATGCTAAGTGAAAAGGGCGGCTCACAGAACATTGTTTACAAAACGATCTTAATTTTAGAAGTGGTGTGTGTACAGAAAAAGTTCTAGAAAAAATGCACCAAAACACTAGCAACACATTACCACCCTGACAGCTGTCGCCTGGGCCCTTCATGCCAGTTCTGGGCCGAGCGTGGGGTGGTGAGGCTCGCCTGGCCCACAGCTCCTTCTGTACACATTTCTTGGAACGCCCCGAGTTTCTGTGTTGAACACCAGTGGGTTTGTGCCTAGCCCAGAATTCACTGCCCTTCTGCTGACAGTACCTGTTTCCTTCTGAGGGCTACCCTCCCCTGCCCTCCAGAAGAGAGAGCCCCGTGAGGGGCAGTGAACAATCAGCCTGTTCCTTCCCAGCTCCCCAGCCACCCCTTGCTTCTGCAGAGAGCATGAACCCCAGGGAGCCAATGAGAATGAATCAAAGTTCATTTGCCAGAGGTACCCAAGAAAGCGGTGGCCTCTTTTTAGAGTCTGCAGAATCAGGTAGGCCTGTAGGCCTGCAAGGAAGTGCTGGTGACCCCCATGGGGGCAGTGGGCCTGCTGTGAATGAGGCCAACAGACAGGAAAATGGAGCAGCTGGAGAGAGAGATGGGGAAGGGGTATATAGGGAAAGAAACTCCTGACAACTTGAAACGCCCAGATCCAAGCTTTGCGCAATGGCAGTATCGTAGCCAATGAGGTTTATCCAAGGCGCGATTATTGCTAATTGAAACACCCAGATCCAGCCATAGCTGAAACTTACTAATTATCACTGTACTTGGGTTCCAAGAGCCAATCAATTTACCCCACCATTTTCTAAGTTCAAAGGAGAGTTCCTGTCCCCTACAACACCAAGAATGGTGCCAGTAAAAAGCCCAGCACTGACAGAACAAGGAGAAACGTCATCACTAAGAAACCCGTAGATCCGGCTGCATGGTAACATGAAGGCGCTTGGAACACTACTGACCTGTAACCAACTGAAATGGTCAATTTCATTATGTGGATTTTGCCTCCACTTAAAAAAAATAAAAAACAGACACAAATAAGCCATTTCCTGAGGATTTTCAAAATTGTTAAATTCTTACAAAAGAATTTAAAAATGTAAAAAAAAAAAAAAAAAAAAGCCCCAGAAACCAAGCACACCTTGTGGCTCACCTCCCACCTCCTGGCTCCTCTTCTCCAGCTCCAGCTCGGCGATCTCGCTCAGCAGGGTGATCCCGTGCAAGAAACTCTGCTCCAGGACCAGGCTCTGCGCTGCCTCCAGCTTCTCCAGGGCCTGGGTGCCGGGGCCCGGGGAGGGCAGAGGCCTGGCCTGGGGCAGTTCCGCAGCCGCCGCCAGAGCGTTCATACCAGCCAGTGGGTCCTCCAGGCCGGGCAGAAACTGGTCGGAGCCTTCTTCCTCCAGGAAGCAGGAGCCGCTGGGCACAGGTGCGGCCTCCCTGGCCTCCAGACTCAGGCACTCCCCGTCCCCGGCGGGCATGTCACAGTCTGCCAACTCCAGGCTGGGCCGGGGCTCGCTCGGGGCTGCCTGTGCTAGGGCCTCCTCAGGCACCGCCTCCGCCATGGACACAGCCATGGGCATATCGACGGGCACCTCCACGGGCTCCTCCTTGGCCTCGACCAGTGTCTCTGGTGTCAGTCGCACCCCCAGGTCCGGGGTGGCTGTGCACGGTTCTGTCCGGCCTGGGGAATCGACCCGCGCTTCGGCCCCCTCCGCGAAGTCCGGGCCCCCGGGGGGCTCCATGCCCCCCTGCCCGCTGGCGCTCAGCGCCTGGGCCTCCAACAGACCACTTCCACAGCCAGCCACGGGGCTTGGGGCTGCCAGGGCTTCCTCGGGAGCCAATGTCAGGGGAGACTCCAAGGAGGGCACCTCTGCAGGGCCATCGTCCACGTCCTCCACCTCGGCCTTCACCTCCCGTTCTACCAGCGGCTCTTCGTTGGGACCCTCGCGCAGAGGCTCTGGGATCTTGGAGGGGGACAAGCGGATAGGCTTGTCTTCAGGCGACAGCGCCAGGCGCTCGGGCCCATCGGCCGGGAGCGGCACATCAGGGGCCCGGCCGTCGGCATCGGAGGCCGCTGTGGGCTGCAGCAGGAACGGGTAGGGCCTCCCGTAGTGCGGCGGCAGGGTTTGAAACGGGTACCTGGGTGGGATATCTGCCGAGGACATGGAGAAGTCAGCAGTGGCGCTCTGTCACATCTGACATCCCTCATGTCCTCATGCACATCCACCCACCAGCCAAGACAGAGACCCTGTGGCCACCCTCCTGTCCCGGCCAGCCTACGGAGCTGTGACCTCTTCCCGGCAGCATCTGGGGACATCGGCATGTCCAGACCAGAGAGAGAAAAGTCAGCCACCATCCTGTCCCCAAGGGGCTTCAGGTCTCAGAAGCAGAAATCATCATCAGCTTGCTTTCTCTCCCCAGCCCTAACCCCACAGGATCCAGCACGAGGCTAGCCCAGAAGCAAACACTCAGCAGACCGCCCACGGTCCTCACCCACCCAGGACATCTCCAGTCCACCATTCCCGCCCCATCCCGTTAAGAGCAGAGCTGGGGCACCCAGGTTGTTGCAGTGTTGCCCTCCCCCCGACCTTCCTACTCTATGCTTCCCCCATCGAAGCGTCTTCTCCAAGAGCAGGACGGTCTGCAGGCGGATCTCCACAGTGCTCCCTGGGCTGACCAGGGGGAGATGGGCGCACACAGCACCTCCCGGGGCCCAGGCACGTACTCTGTGCCAGACATGAGCAATCTCCCCAGAGAGGGGCAGCCACCTGCCCCAAGGTCACACAGCATTCTGGTGGCAGAATCTGAACTTGAACTCACATCCTCCCGGCCATGCTCTCACACTCGTAAGGGCCACCAGGGAGGAGGCATGCCATTCAGGCCACCGCTGCACATCCCACTGACCCAGGCCAGGGTGGGGAAGAACACTGTGCTGACAGCGGGGAGGGGGCACCCCCAGAATGGGGATCCCCATGCTACTGTTCTCACTGTGCCCACTCAGCAGCTCCCGTGGGCCAGCTACAGTGTGCCTTACAGTTCTAAGCTTTGCTTGATCCTCAGAATGAGTCCTTCAGAAACAGTTGGGTTATTTTGTTTTTTTATACCATAGCTTCTGTGCCTGCCGTGGAACCCGCCGTGGAACCCGCCGTGGAACCCACCGTGGGACCCACCGTGGGGCCTGAACTCATGACCCCGAGATCAAGGGTCAGACACCTTACAGATGGAGCCACCCAGGCACCCCAAGGTAGGTTCAAACGTAACTGTGCTCCCGAAGTGGGGCCCGAGAAAGGCCGAGCCCCCATGCTCATGCGTTCATTCCAGAGCCTGGAAGCAGACCCGGCACAGGGCAGGCACCCAGCAGACAGAGGAAGGAAGGAAGGGCTGGACCCATGGAGGGTACATGGACCGGCAGCGGGGGACAGCTCTGCCAGAACCCAAGCCCCCTCCAGTCTGAGCATCACGCGGCCCCCGGGGGTCTGAGCCTCACTCCTACCCGAGAACAAGGCCTGGAAGGGGCTGGGGGCTTCCTTCTCCAACTCCAAGTCCTTCTTCTCCACGACATTCTCAGGCGCCTCCTCCTTGCGGGTGATGCCAGGAGTGGGCGGCGGGGAGGCGGGCGGCGGGCTGCTGGGGTGGGAGCTGGGCGTGGCGGGGTAGGCATAGGTGGGTGCCTTGGACACATCCTCCAGTTTCTGGATGACCTTGGCCTTCAGGGCAGCCACAGGGGAAGCGCGGGGAGATGGTGGCGGGCTCATGGCCTTGCCGTAGGTGCCCGTGGGGCCAGCAGCCAGGCCGGGGGGCTTCCGTGGCAGCAGCCCAGGGCCTGGGGCAGCCAGGCCGGCCTTGCCTGCAGCCTCGAGGCTCCGCTTGCTCACCTTCTCCTCCATCTCCACCCGATGTTCCTGGGCCTTCAGCCGTTCCTGCTGGGGAGGCGGCCGGCACGCAGGGTGAGCACAGCAGGAGGCATCACCCAGCACCTCCCCAATCCCCGGGGGCCCCTCAAGCGGGGTCCAGGGTGCAGGCTGCCCACCCTCCCGGCCTGCTATGGACATTCCATCCTGACTCGCGTGTAACAAGCACAGCGTTCCTTGTGGAACCCCAGACAGGACTGGTGTGGGGAGGGGGGGGGCGCCTCCAGCCTGGCCCTGCTGGGAACCTGCTGTCAGGACAAGGAGGGCAGGGCGGAGGCATGAGGCTCCTGATGTTAAAGGAGACACCCCACTCCCCACACTTTGATGGCATTAGAATAGCTACCCTCACAGGGAACTCACTACCTACTGAGTATGCTCCTGCCTTATCACCTTTGGGTCTCAAAATGCCTGTTGTGGCGGGGGGGGGGGGGTCTCTTCCTGCATTTGATGCTCTTTGAGGCAATGGAAGGACAGCCAGTGCTCATGGGGGAGGTGAGGGGGGCAGGGAGCCAGGCAGTCACAGAAAACATACTGGGAAGAAATGCTCCCAGCACCAGCCACTCTCCTGATTATTAAATCTCACTGATAATCCTGATGACGCAGTTACTAGTACTCTCCAGAGTAGGAAACCTAAGCCCGGAGACGTTAAGTCATTCACTCAAGGGCACAGAGCCAGATACGCCAGAGCTGAGGGTCAAACCCCAGGCCCTGGCCCTGTCCACTGCCCTGCCTGCTGCTTGGGCCACCTCGGTGGACTTCCCTAGAGTGGCCACTGCCTGAAGGAAAAGGGACAGGCCAAGCAGCAGATAGATGTCCTGGAAGGAGGCAGGAGGAGGCAGGAAGGCTGTGGACTTCTGGGAGCCCACCCACGTGGGGAACCCCTCGTCTCCCAGCTCTTGCGATCAATCAACACGATGGTCAGAGGCCAGCCCTGGCCTGAGAAGGGAGCCTGGACCATGGAGCTGGCAGCCCGGCCGGGGGAGCTCAAGGAGGTGGTCAGCCTGGGCTCAGAAAGCATCCAATGCAAACTTCCCCAGTCCAGCAGGCTGCCTCGCCTGCCTCAGTTTCCCTGCTGCACCCTGTACCCTGCCAGTCTCCATCCACCTCTGGGCCTTGCTCACGTTGTTCCCTGTGCCTGAAGGGCTTGTCCATGGTCAACTCCTTGGGTCTGTGGGCTGACGCTTCCTCCTCCTCCAGGTGGCCCTCCCTGACCACCAGCCCCTGCCCTCTTTTCTCCCTCACAGCTCTTAACTGCTGAGCTCCTGCCTGTGGAGCCATCTGCCTCTCGATCCCTGGGGGGCTGCGGCGGGCTCCCCGCCCCGTCACCACCACCCCCCCCACTCACCACGAGCTGGGCGCTCCTCTGCAGTTCCAGGGCCTGGGCCGCCTGCTGCTGCAGGTACAGGAGCTCCTGCTGCCGCAGGAAGCGCTGCTGGGAGAAGAGCTGCAGCTGCTGGGCGTGGTGCAGGGGGCCGCGGCCTGGTGGGTACAGGGCAGCCCAGAGCGGGGGCGCCGCGGCCCGCTCCATCAGCTCCGCTAGAGGCAGGACGCACAGTGAGGCTGCATCCGCCCCCCAGCGCCCCCAGCCACCCCCTCTGGAGGCGGGGCAGGGCTGGCCCGGAGCCTCCCTCTGCACCCACCTCCCTGGCCCAGGGCCCAGACCCAAGAGCTCCATCCACACCCCAGGTGGGATGTCCCGGGACTCTTAGGGCAGGAGCATGCCAACAGGGGGTCTCCAATCGCTTCCTCCCCACCACACCCAGTGGTCTGCCAAGCTGACTCCTGAGGGATGGGAGGCACCAGGGCCAGGGGGGAGGGGTGTGCAGGCCCCAGAAAGGAAAACCTGCTTTGGTTCTGGGTAGGAGAACATTAAAACCAAGACGCCTATGGATTTTTGACACGGGGAAGCCATGGACATCAGAACATCCTCGAAGCCCCGGTCTGCCTCCTACCCATGAGCCCTCCACCCAAAGGCCACCACTTACCAAAGTGAGGCAGGTGGTCGCTGGGAATGACCACCAGCTGGCCCGACTGGGGGTCCCTCACGAACTGGTAAGCTGATGGCAGGGAGCCCCCCAGGCCAGGTGGGAAGGCGGGCGCCATGCCCTGGTGCAGAGGAGGTGGGCCCAAGCCTAGGAGGACCCAGAACCGAGTCAAGGCCAAGAGCCGGGGGGTGGGGGGGGACAGGCCCACGCCCTTGCTGTCTGCTCCCCAGACTCCCACCTCCTCGGGCCTCCAGGCAGGAAGCTGAGGGGTAACAGGCTGCAAGCATGTCCACAGCCACCCACCCCTGGGCACCAGCTTCTAATGGGCTCAGCAGAGAGACCCCCAGGCGGGTGTCTTAGTGACCACCTTCCTCGGACTCATGAGGGAGCTCAAGTGCAGGGAGAGGATGCGAGGCCCAGGCCCTGGCCACAGAAGACAGGAGGCCGCTCTGGGCGTGGGTCCCACGAGCAACTCCCCTCCACCCACAGTCATGCCCCCGCACCAGCCCTGGGCTCCAGGCAAGAACATGTGGGGCCCACTCTATCCTCAAGCACCAGATAAGGGGGACTCGCGCACCCCACACCCACCGTAGGGGTGCCCGGCGAGCCACATGGACGTGCTACCCGAGCGGGGCAGCCAGGGATGAGTGCCCAGGTGGGCTGCGGGGTCGGCGGACCAGCGCCCGGAGCCTGCCAGCGATGGGCCACCGGTCACCATGAGGTTAGGGTTCAGGCCATTAGCAGCACAGCTGGTGGGGTGCAAGCGGGCCAGGTCAGCCAGCTCCTTACTTTCTCTGAAAGGGAAACAGGCATTGGCAACAGCCCCGTGGGCCTGGGGAGGGGATGGGGGAGAGGATGGTTATCCCCCCGAATACCCAGCGGACACCCAGCATGAAGAGGAACCAGCTCTGGCTCAGAAAAGAATGGCCCCCCAGGACCTCCCCCAGGAGGGGCGACACACACTCCCTGGAGAGGGACTGTGGGGCCATCTGGCCTAGGATCCAGGTCGTGGGCCAGGATAGCTCCAGCTCCCAAGACAAGAGGCCACACCCACTAGGGTCATGCGTCCCGGCCCCTGGGTAGCCCCCAAGCCCTCACCTGAGGAGCTTCTCCTGGTCTCGGTCCAGCCGCGCCCCCAACAGCCGCTCCTCCCGGTGCCTGGTCCTCTCATCCCCACAGTCACCATCGGCTCGGCTGTGCCCTGAGGGGAGTAGACAGGTGGTGACCCCCAGTCCAGAGCCCCAGCGAGCCCCACTCCCGGCCAGATGTCCTTGGTGCCAGGCCCTTCCACACCCCACGGAGGGCCGGTCTATAACTCCCGCACTCCCACGGGGAGCCACCCAGCATGCTGTTAAGACGGATCCCGCGAGAAGGCCAAGTACATTCACTGTCGCAGCTCTGCTACTTTGGGGCTGGGAGGGCAGAATCTGGGGGCGGGATGGGTAGGACTGGAAGGAGGACCTCAAGCCAAAAAAGCAGCACAGCCAGACCCAGGTCCCCGGGAATCCGCCACCACCCTCAAGCCTCACGAAGTCTCATCGGGGTGCTGGCTGCTGCAGACATGCAGCTCATCTTTCTAAAACCGAGACAGGAGAATAAAACCAGAGACAAGATGATCCACATGGGGGTGAGCAGAAAATGCGGGAGCTGCCACTGGGGCTCCCCTGTCCCCGCCCTTGCCCAGCACGCGCCACCCACCCAGGCTAGTACCACCACACCTCCTATGAGCTGCCCGGCCCCCAGAGACCCCTCAGAGCAGAGAAGGCATGTTCCCAAGTCCAGCCTGGCACTCAGCCAGTTAATCGAGGGGGGGGGCGGGGCAGGACCCTATGGAGGGCCCTCTGTCCCTCCTCGGCCTGCCACCTTCCTCCCACTCTGTCCCAGCCCCTCCTCCTAGGCGTTTTCTACACCACGAGCTGGAACTCGGGACACATGTGGCAGTCCAGGGGACACTAGGGCATGGGAGGCAGCAAGAGACCACACAGAAAGCCCCGGAGACTTTCGTCAAAAGGGAAACCCACTGGGGCTGGGATTCATGCTCGGGGAGGAGGCCGCTCCCAGTCCCCCCCAGCACGCAGGTGTCACTGCTCCGGCAGCAGCCCCCACCCTCGTGGGAAAGAACCTCACTAGGAATGCTGCCGTCTCCTTAGTCCCCCCCGTACCCCCAAAACCAGGAGCTCGCAAAGAACAGAGCCCCCAGGAGAGGTTCAGGGGTGCCAGGGCATCTCCCCGTCCTCTGGGGAAGGCCGGAGCCTGCCAGCCCCAAGACCAAGGGCAAGAGCCCTGAGAGAGCACGCCAGAGACCCAAGCCCATGTGCCCATGGACCAAGTGCACAGAGGGACAGCCAGCAGCCTAGCACTGGGGAAAGAACGGGACCCAGAAGCAGCTAGAGACACTGGGACAGTGAGAGCACCGCAAATGCCGGAGGTGGGCGGGGCCAACAGGGGAGCGCAGGGAGCATTTGGCGGATCAGCGCCAACGACGAGGGCATCCGGCAGCCTGGCAGGAGTGCGGGCGGACAAGGGAGACTGTGGCTTCACAGCCTGCCCCGGGGGACACCGAGGTACATCCCTGGCCACCTGCTCAACCATTCAGCAAGGCCATGGTCAGCAAAGGCACTGAGCAGATGCCGTGTATGCCAGCTCAACGTCACTGCAACCCCTCCGGGCCCCAGGCAGGGAGGGGAGAGGCCCTCCATGGGAACGCAGTGCCACAGCCAGGTTGGGCTGAGACCCAGCCAGGGTGCCCCTTGCCTCCGGCGTCAATCAATGTGGCTCCCGTATCCAAAGGGAGCCTAAGCCCACTCTCCCACTTCATTAAGGACTGGAAGGGGCCCTGTTCAGGGATCCCCCGAGGTAGGGAGGGCCAGAAGGGCAGCCCGGTCTGCAGGCAGGGCCAACATGTGGACGGCCACCCAGAGGCCTGTGACTGGGCTGGGAAGTCAGCATGTGCGCCCAGCTTCCTTCTCCCAGAGGAGATGGCCTCCCACTCCCTGGGCCACCCTGGACTCAGGCACAGGCTTTGCACTAATTCCTGAAGTCCCCAAAAGGGACAAGTGCCCGCAGGGTATCCTGACTCCAAGTCCCTTGTCCTCTGGCCCGATGCCTCTCCATTGCTGTGACTGTCACCAATCACTCAGGATGTCAGCGGCTTCCCATCTCTGGCCCTACCTCCCACCGCAAACCTGTCTGCAGCCCCACCCACCTTGGGGGACCCACCAACCCCAAGTCAGAGCCCCAGAGCAGCTCTCTCCAAATTCGGATGGTCTCTGAAGAAATACGACATGCCCACACTACCCAGGCTTGGCTGTACTACAGATCTACCCTCCTCCTCCCATGTCAACCTGTCACCTCTACCGCCCTTACTCACACCTGTCCCTCCCGCAGAACGCCAGCCCCATAGAACCATGCCCCTATGACCTTGGCTTCCTGCACTCCAGTCACCTCAGGGCCATACATGCTGTTCCCTCTACCCAGAGTGCCCTTCCCCAAGACTGCTTAGGCTGTCCTGTCAGAGCTCGGCTTAAAAGCCACCTCCTCCAGGAAGCCCTCCCAGACCATTTCTCCTCCACGAAGCTCCCTATTTGTCTCCCTCCCATCAGTGACCACAATTATGCTACTACCCTGCTTGCTGATGATTTGCCATTTGCTTCCTCCATAACCCTATGTACTGCTCTGGTTCAAGGAGTCCCGCTCCTGGCTGTGTACCTCTTCCCAACACAACACCTGGCACTGAGGGAGCTACTCAATAAATATGCAGGAAAGGAAGGAAAGAAAGAAGGGAGGGAGGGAGGAAGGGAGGAAAAAAAGAAGGAACCCTACAGATATCTACAGAAAAAACGAGCTATGTAGCAGGAATAGCAAGTACAAAGGCCCTGGGGCAGAAGCGTGCCAGAGAACATCAAGGAGACCATGGTGGCTAGAGAGACTTATAAGCAAGAGAGGTGCCTGGAGTTGGGATAACAGAAGAGGTGGGTACAACCTACTGGGTCCTGGAGGCTGTGGAAGGGAACGTGGTTTAGATTTTGTTCAAGGTGGGAGGGAAGCCAGAGGAAGAGTGAACCGGAGGGCCCAATCACTCCTCCACGCTGAGTCCCAGGCCGGTGGGAGACCAGCTCCTCCTCCATGAGCCAGGCATGTGGGGCAGGGCCCAGAAACACAAACCTCACCCCAGCCCTTCTCTGCCCAGAAGGACCCTAGATCTTCTCTGTGCATCCACTCACTCAGGGGTCATCAACCCAGGACATGGGACCCAGAACTCAACCCACTCTAGATTAGGAAACTGAGGCACAGGAAGGCCAAGCAACCTGCCCAGGTCATACCCCGGACTGACAAGGCGGCTTCTCTGGCTGGGATTGGCATCGGAGTGTCTTCCCGGCCGCTGAGGAGCTGCACGGCAAGGTGCTGGGGACACGGCAACACAGCTGTTATCACGCATTTGCAGCCCCGCCCCAGGGCCCAGGACCGGGACTGCGAGGCCACAGCCTCTCCAATCCCAGTAGAGGCCAGGACTGAGGCCTGGTTCCCACGGCAACCCCATCCCGGTGTCCCTCTGGCAGATGTGGTGCGGCTGCTGCTGGCTCAGGCTGACCGAGCCCTCTCTAGGATCCAGGGCCATCACTGCTGCTGACACCCACACGACCCCAGCTCTGCCTGGGGTGACGCGGGAGCACCCCCACAGCCCCTCCTGCCAGAGTCCCCATCCCCATGCCTCCACCACAGCGGTGACACCAACAGGCAAGAAGAACACATAGGAGCCGTAAACCTGGGCCAAGGTTTGTTCAAGCTCAGCCTGCCCCTTCCAGCCCAGGGACCCTGGGCCACTCCCTTCACCTCCTCAGGGCCCCTCTCCCTGAAGGGGAAGCCAAGAGAGCAACAGATCCTCCTGCCAGGGGTTGCTGGGGGCCTGGGCTGGTTCCACCTAATGACCAGGGTCTCCCGGGGCCACCCGCTGAATGACAGTGGCTGTGTAGGGTATCCGGGGACATAGCACCTGTCACTAGGGCTCATGGCCATAGGTCATGCCTGTCCTTACCCCATCTCCGGGCCTGTATGGGCCGCCAGGGGCATTTCTCCAAAAGATCTAGAACTCATAGGCGCTGTCACAAGCTCTCAGACCCCCAAACGCTGAATATGTGCCAAGAAAGGGCAGGCCTGGTTATGACACACCTACTGTGTGCCCAGCAGCTGCATGGTCAGTGCGGACACCAGGGCCCAGAAGGCTCGGGCCTCCTGTGTTAAGGTCACACACCTGATGAGGCAAAGACCGGCTTTGAACCCACTGACCAGCAGAAGGCCCTCTCCAAAAATTCAAGAGACAGGGAAGGTAAGAAGAGACCAGGAGACATAGGCTGACTACCCCCCACTTGGCCGGGGTGCCCCTAATTCCTGCCCTTCCCCAAGTGTGCCAGTATTGGGAAAAACCACTACTTCTGATGGGAACTGTGTTAAGGGAAAGAACCCAGCTGCCTACTTTTCAATGGCTGCCAGTGACAGACCATCGCCTGAACGACTCATCCCAAGCCCATCAGGGAGGTCCTCCTTCCTCCCTCCGTCCCCACATTCTGTCACACACGTACACTGTTACACATACATGCACTGTCACATGCTGTCACATGCTGTCACACCGTCACATCACACACGTTGTCACTTTCACACTATCACACTGTCACACTCACACATTCATTCACACACAGTCACAGTGTCAGGGTCACACTCATTCAGTCACACGCGTGGTCACATATAACGTCACACACGTTTGTCTCACATTCCTACTACAGTCTCGTGCTGCCACAGTCACTGCCAGTCACACGCCCTGCCACAGTCACACTGCCTTTCTCACACACACCCTCACACACACCCTGTCTCACACACAGTTCTCTCCCACACTCATACCCATACTCGGACCGCTACAGTCACACGCACTGTTGTATGCAGTCACACGCACTGTCACAGCATCACAAATTCTCAGTCCCACAGTGTCATACCATCACACATTCTCTCACACACACACATACCCTGTCACACTGTCACACGCACATGCACTCGCACACCGTCTCACGCATGTTCACGGGCGCACTCTCATAGGTCTTCTCTCAAAAACATACATTTTCTCTCACACATACTCAAACACTCTCTCTCTCTCTCTCACAGGTCCCCACAGACACATGTCCCTTGGACCTGGGCAGATCCTCAGGACTGTGAGCCCTCAACAGGGGTGAAATACCATGTCACATGACCATTCCTTCAGAGAAAGGACCCAAAAAGATCTCGGGCCTCCCAAAAGGTTCCCCGGATGCAAACCTCTGTCCTAGCAGAAGGGCTCATCCCCCACCAAGCCAGCCACCACTGACCCAGAGTTGTCATCAGCTCCTTCAATCCCAGAATGAGGCAGTGCCTCGGGCCAGCCGCCTGGGTCAGGGAACAGGCTTCCTTCACTCAGGCTCCAGAAAGAACCATGGACACAGTCATTCCACAAACATCCATGGAGTGTCTCTCACTCTAGGCTGGATAAAGATCCCCGGCAGCTACTGTGTGCATGCCAACGGCTGGGGCGAGGGCCAGCAACCCTGTGCCTTCCTGGGCGCACCTGGGAGAGCAGGGCTAAGACAGCAGGGACAGGACGGTGGCTAGGCGCCATGGACTGAGGCCAAAGTCCAGAAGTTAGCAGAGGTGGGCCAGACCAAGATAGGGAGCAGGTCCCAAAAGACATTCACCCAAGATGCCTACATAGCCTCCAGGAGTAAAGTCTGGGAGGTATAGGAAAGGGGGCCACATGGATGCCAGAGACAGGGGCCCAGGACAAGGGTTAAGGTCTAAGCTAGGTACCAGCTGCGTAAGGGAAGCTGGCCGGACACTGGAAACAGAGGCACGGGGAAGAAATCCGGGCCAGCTATTGAGAAGTCACAAGAGCAAGGACAGTGGGAAACAGTCTCAAACGCCACATCACAACACACTAGACACCATCCAGGTACGGGGTACAGCCTAGCGCCCACCCAACCTGTAGAAAGCATCCTCGGCTCCACAATGGGCAGATCAAGTCCACAGTTCCAACAAAAATGCCACAAACATCAACCCTCCAAAACCCCATTCCAACAGTGCATATACAAGGGACAAAAAAACACATCGGACCAAATCCCAGAAAAAGACTCGGCTTCACCAATACCTAAAAGAAACGCACCACTCTTGCCCACCGAAATTAGCAACAGCCTTTTTTTAGGCACTGAGGTACCATGAGAACACAGGGACCCAGTTTCTATCCATCACCCTCGGTCACTCATTCACTCATTTATCAAACACCTACTATGCACCAGATCCCACACTAGGTCTGGGGAACAATGAACTAGGTAAGGCAGTTACTCCCAGACTTAAAACCAGCCTGCTCCTAGGAACCTATTCTTAGAAAATGACTCAAAATACCAAGAAGGTGAAACACACAGAAATATTCAATACAGCATTACAAGCACAAAAACATCAGAGAAGGGGGGGGGAGCCCACGAGAGGAATGGTTAGCTGAACTATGGTGTGTGCTCTAGACAGGACAGTGAAGGCCGTGAAACATTTTTATAATGATTTCCCAACAGGGAGAGGAAAAAAGCCACACGGTAAGCATGAAGAATGCAGGGACAGGCACTGGGTGTAGTCTAGGAACCCTGCAGGTGCAACAACAGGGAATCATTGGGAAGTGTTCAGGGTGTTGGGAAAATGGGAGTCATCTCTGTCCTTCATCCTTTCCGTTTTACATGTTTTTCTACGTGCATAATGGAAAAAGCAGTCAGCTTCAAAAGAGCAGCTGCAGCCCACAAGTGAATCAAGGACAAACGGTAGCAGGAGAGTGGGGAGCAGAGGTCAAAACGAGCCTGAGACAGCTAGATGGGAAGCAAAGGTGGCCAGGATTTGGAAGGCGAGGGTGAAGCCTGGAGATGGTGAGAGGTGGGACCCGAGACCCACCTTTGACGTTGCTCAGCGACAGGGAGCGCTCCTGGTCTGCCAGCCCAGGCCCCAGCCGGCCACTGCCGCCACTGTCCTTCTGCCGGGCTACGGCCACCGCAATGCCCACGGGCGGGTGTCGCACCTCTGCCTCTCCCTGGGCCCCAGAGCCCTCACGCCCGAAAGCCTTGGCGCTCTCGGGCCTCTCCGGGTCCCGCTTCAACTGCCGGCCTCCACCGGCTGCAGGGCCGCCAGGGTGTGGCAGGCGGGCCTGGGTGCGCGGTGCGCCCGCGGTGGTGGGGGCAGGCTCGGGTTTCATGGTGCCCAGGCCTCCGAAAGGGCTCTTCTTGCCGCAGCCGCCAGGGCGCACGGCCACGGCCTCGCGGGTGAAGCTGCCACTGTACTTGATGAGGCTCTGCATGGCGGACGCCTCCCCCGGCCCGTGGGCCGCGGCGTGCACGTCGGCGCCGGGCCTGGCGCAGGCGGCCGCGGCGCGGGGCAGCGCGCCCCCGGGGTCCAGGTAGGCCTTCTTGGAGGCGGCCGCCTCCTCCTCGGCGCGGCTGGCGTGATGGTGCTGCGCGGCCAGCACGGCCATCTGCGTGGTGGCGAAGTTGCCCAGCTCGAAAGGCTTCCACTTGGGCTCAGGGCCGGCGGGCGGCGGCGGTGGCCGCGCGGGCTCCAGGCCGAACAGCTTGGCGGCCTGCTGGGGGGCGGCGGCGGGGCCGCGGGGGGCGCGCTCGCAGGCCCGCGGCTCGGCCTCGGGCTTGAGCAGCTCCTTGGCGGGGAGGTAGGCCCGGGCGTCCGGGGAGGCGCGCGCGGCCCGCGCCGGCGGGGCCTCGGCGGGTGGCGGCCGCTTGAGCGAGCGGATGACCGAGTTCTTCTCGCGGAGCGCCTCGGGCCGCTCGGGGGGCGGCCGCGGGGACCCGGGCGGCGCCTGCAGGACGCCGGGCCTGCCCGCCTCGCGCTCCCGGGCCCGGGCGTCGCGCGCCTGCGACGCGATCTGGATGGGCCCCGGGCGCTCGTCGAAGGCCTCCACGGAAGGCACGAAGGTGGGCGCCACCACGCGGTGCTCGCGGCCCGGCTCGCGCGCCGCCGCCGCCGCCGCTGGGAAGATGGTGTAGACGCCGGCGGACGCGGGCTGCGGCGCGGCGAAGGCCCCCGCCGGGGCGGTGGGGGGCGCGGGCGGGCCCTTGGGCGGCGGCGGGAGCGGCGAGGGGCAAGGGCACGGCCCGGGCAGCAGGGCCTCTGCGCGCCGGAGCCGCGCGCTCTCGTCCTGGCGCGCCGCCTCCTTGGCCACCAGCGCGGGGAGCCCTGCGTCGCCCGCGCCGTTGCAGAGGCTCAGCGCGGGGGGTGGCGGCGGCGGTGGTGGGTTCTTGCCCTTGCACTCGGCGGCGGCGCCCGGCCCGCGCGGCGGCCCCAGTTCGGCCAGGAAGGGCGATAGGCGCTCGGCGAGGCGCGGGGGCCCGCGGTCCTGGCGCCCCTCCGCCCGCGCCTCCTGGGTCAGGTCCACCACGCCGCGCGGCCCCGCAGCCTCCTCGCGGGCCCTCGGGTCCTTCTTGCCGAACAGCGGGGGCGGCTCCCCGCCGCGGCCCGCCCGCTCCTTGGCTGGACCTTCTCGCGAAGAGCCTTTGGCCGGGGCGCTGGAGGAGTGGCCGCCCGGGGTCCTGGAGGAGGGCGCGTGGGAGTGCAGGGCGCCCGGAGCCCCCGGGGCGGGCAGGTAGAAGCCGTCTGCGGGGGAGAGAGGGGGGAGAGAGGGTGTGGGCGTGAGGGTGTATCCTCCCTCCAGCCAGGCAGAAGCGGGGTCCCTGAGGGGCGCTCCGTAACACCCAGGTTACGAAGGAGGTTGGTGCTCGGAGCAGCCTTTGGGAGGGGAGACTCTGGAAATGAAGGGTACTGAGTTCCCAATCTCGCCTTGGCTGCTGACGGACCTTCCCGAAACTCAGTCTCACCTGTGAAAGGGGCGGAGGCCAGGATTGTTTTAAGGGCCTAAGGGGACTGGGAGAGCACAGCATAACCAGAAGGCACCAGAAGGCTGCGGGGTGGGGGGGCGGGGGGGGGGGAAGCTTAGGGACAGGGTCTCAGAGAACAATATTGGGTAGTGGTGGGGGCCCCAAGCCCCTCAGAAGTTACCCCCCAAGCCCAGTCTCACTTCTCCTGCCCCCCTCATCATACCTTTCTGGGTATCGAAGATGCTGGGCTGGCCCAGCTGGCTGAGGAGGGGGCTCCCGCTGCTGGGGGGCTCCAGGTGGTTCAGGTGGAGGTAGGATGGGTACAGCCCGCTGGGCAGATGGGAGAAGCCTGGAAAAGAGAAGAGAAAAGCTGAACTGTCCCACCACACGTACTCCCACGAGAAACTTCCTTCCATCCCTCTCTTTTTCTTGAAAATAAAATATTTTAGCCTGGTTTATTCACGGAGTCCTGAGATGGACGGCCAGCTCCCCAGGGCAGGCTTGCCCGCCCCACCCCACCCCCAGACTGTGGCACTTCAGCCCTCCCTCCAGGCCCAGGCAGCCCCAAGGGGCTCAGGCTCTCAAAACCCCCGAGAAGAGGAATCAAATGGATGCAACCAGGCAGGGGACTGTGGTGATGACGCTGATAGTAGCCCTAACCACAGGCCCAACACTGCCAACAGCTCTGCCTTTGTTATTCTCACAGAAACTGCAACGAAACTCTGTGAAGCAGGTAGGATCCTCACTTTATAGATGAGAAAACAGAGGCTCAGAGAGGACCCCTGGCTAAAGTCGCCCAGTATAGAGGAGCCTGAAGTTCAATGGAAATCACTGGGACTGTTCACCTCAGCCTAGCACAGACCCGTGGAGCGGTTTACTGGTTTAATCAGTCCGTTCTCTGCTGTGTGACCCCGAGCAGGTCACTCACCTGATCTAAATTATCAGCCGACACTGCATCTGCAGCTGTCGGTCAATGCCTCCTGGGGAGAATCCTCCCAGTCTTCCCCCCACCAGGGCTGCCCAAAATCGGGGCTCTGTGAGACAGAGAAGTTGGGAGGGTAGCCACAGAGAAAGCAGACTCCTCCGAGGGCCCACGGAGAACGAAGGCCCAAGAGCAGCTCAGCAGGGCCCAGAAAGTCAGGCAGACTGGTGGGCTGGCGGGCACTGGGCACTAGGGGAAGGTCCTGAGGCTCTGCCTGGGCTGGGGGTCCTCTTGGACCACAGGCCTATCAGAGATCCTTGAGACGCCGGTCCCACATGCTCCCAGCTGCCCCCAGAAGACCAGAGATCCAAGGCCTGACCCTGGCCGCAGAGAAACCACGCTCCTCCCACAGTGCCCTTAATAATGGCGTTCATGGATAATGGCACGTTAACAACAATCACAGAATAATCAAGACCACCTAATGCTCATGATCTCTTTCTGCCCCTGAAACACCACATGGGATCCCCCCTTGCCTTCTCATCTGGGAAAGAGACCTAGCAGTCCCTCTCTCACAGCTGGTCGGGGGTGGGGGATACGGTTAAGTTCAGCTGTGCAGTGCATGCACAGGTCTGTAACCATTTCTACATGACTAGTGTTTGCGACACGGGAGAAAAAGGAGTCAAGAAGGTTAGTGGTACAAACTGGCACCACGGAGACACCAGGCAGCCTCTCTGCTCTCCAGGCCTCCCCCCACCCCCTGCCCTGGCTGGCTGAAGTGGGAGGCTCAAATGAGACCCCAGTCCCAAAGGACTGCCCACCATCCCAGGCCTGGAGAAGCAGGACCACCCCCACCCCACAGGGGGTACAGATGATGACAGGGACTTGGTGAGACTCTGGCAGAGGACGTGGGCAGACAGTGAGCCGTGAAAAGCCCAGGAAAGCCCTCAGCCTGCAGCAGATGCTCCTAGGACCCAGCATCCAAAGTCCATCAGAGGCGGGGAAGGAGCTCAGGGTCCCCCCAGACCCATCTCTTCACCGACAGAGGGGAAGTGTGGCCCCAGGGGGATCCAGGATTTGCAGGGCTCCCAGATGCCCACAGCTTGGAGTGCCACTGAGGAACTGCCACAGGAGAGCCCTCTGGCCCTGGTCCCACTGCTCCAACAGTGATTATTGAGGGACCCCAGGAGTCAGTGATGAGCAGAACAAACTAGGTCCTGCCCTCAGAGCTCACTCTGGTAAGAAAATATCTGTCTTCACAAGTGAGAGGTGCACCAGGGGAGGGGAGTCCGCTGAGTCCTACAGGATGAACAGTGGGTGAGTTAGGGGCTACAGCAGAGGGAACTGGCTTGTGCAAAGGCCCTGCGGCAGGGAGCAGAGGAAGCACTGAGCGTTTGAAAACCAGCAGGGAGGCTGAATGACCAGGGCTTGCCCCCCACCCCCAGCCACCGCAGGAGAGATGACCGGAGGTGGAAGGGACAGCAGCCCACAGCCCTCAGCCCCGCCCACCTGGCACACTCCTTACCTTCATGGGCGTGAGCGGCCCACAGCTGTACCATAGGCAGGTTGCTGGGGGTAGGGGAGCGGAAGGAGAGGTCAGAGGGCAGGGGCACGGGGCTCCCATGGGATGAGGCTGAGGGCCCCATCCCGCTGGCCACAAAGCTGCCCAAGAAGGCCTCGCCTGCAGAGAGAAGGGGGGGCTGTCAGGCACCCACCAGGCCCCCACTGCCCGGCCCAACACCCCGAGTTCCCCATGTCTCCCCCGTTTCTCAGAGCTGACACTGGCAGGAACACCAAAGAAACCTTCCTGGCCTGCCCCAGACCCTTGGGCTCAGGACAGGCCTGTCCCCTCACATACCCAGTATTTGAAAAACCTGCACACACAGCCCCAGAGGAACAGGCCAGAAGGAAGCCCACTACCACGGAAGGCCCTCACCTCCGAGACACCCAGTGCTCGGCAGGAGAGGACAGTCCCCCCAACCTGCCCATGAAAGCTGAGGCACGGCTGGGGGCAGGGACCTCCTGAGGCAACAGCGAGAATAGGTGGGGGGTGGGGGTGGGGGCTCAGGGTCTACATGACATATAGAGCTCCCAGTTCAGGAAGGATCCCACCCCCTACCTCACCGGTAAGGACCCTCCTCTGAGGAGCTCTGAGCCAGCCTGGTGAGGGAGGAACTGTGCACCCATTTAAGGCATGAGGAAGCTGATACTAGGGGTTGGCGGGGGGGGGGGGGGGGGGGAGTGCCTGGTCCCTCAGCCAGGGACCCGCCGCCGGGGCCACACACCCAGCAAACATCCCAGGACTACAGCCAGTCAGCGAGAGAAACAGCACAGGAAGGAGAGCCCCAGACGTCCCACCCGACGTCCCTCAGATGGGGCATGCCGTGGCCAGATGCCGCTTGGGGAATAATGCGCAGGGGGCCTGGGTGGAAAGCACCGGGCGCTGTCACACCCCACTTGGCCAGGCCCATGCCAGGAGGGACACCCCCTCACTGCCGCCCCGAGGAGCACTGGCCCTCGGGATCCATACACCCCACCCCTCAGGAGAAGATCCCAGCAGGCCTCCAGGTCATGGGCCAGAGGGAGCCTAGGACACTTGGGCAAGGGACTGCCCTCCCCTGACCTCAGTTCGCTCATCGACAAAATGGGAACACTAACGTCTCCCTTAAGAGGGAAGCGTGACCTGAACAAGAGTAACAACGCAGCGGCAGCACCCAGTCTGTGGGGATCCCGAACCCTCCCCCAACGCCCCCAGGAGGAGGGGCAGAGGCCTGTATACAGAGCTGAGCCGGAGGATCACCAAGCATCCAGCAGAAGCTAGTCTCCGCATCCCCGGAAGCAGGTACTGTCTGCAATGACCCAGAGAAGTGACTCCAGGGGGGCCCCAGGCCCCAGGCCACAGGGGGTTCCCAGAGCCCTGTCCCACCTCTGGGTCTCCCGCAGCCCCGTATGCAGGGTCTGTATACAACAGGTGCTCACTCGCTGCCTCCCGGGTGCACAGGATGCCAGAACGTCCATCCCACTCCCTTTGGGGGGCACGTGGGGAAACCAAGGCTGCAGGGGCAGGGCTTCCGCCTTGGTCCTCCAGAGGGCAGACAGCAGCAGGCAGGGGGAGGACACCTTCTGGCCACATGTGCCATCCAGCACCCCGCATCTGGGGAGCCCCCCATGCTCCAGCCCAGCCTCGCCCAGCCCCCTCACCAGACTCCAGAGCCAAGCCTTCCGGACCGAGGGCCATGGTGGCCGATCAGTACACCCATGTGGCCCCAGCCTGGGCAGCAGGGCCTCTGGGCCCCGCTAGGCCCCAGGCTTCCTCCTTGGCAGGCAGGCAGGCAGGCGGGTAGAAGGCTCCGGAAGCCGGCAACCAGAGGTTTGCGCAAGGGCTTACATCAGCCACCAACTCTTCCTGCCTCGGGCCGCGCGGAAGCCGGGTGGCCCAGGCCTGCCCCTGCCCAGGCTTGTGAAACCCGCCCAGCGGCTCCCAAGGCCTGGTGGGGCGTTGGTGCCCGGATGCCACCAACGGCTCCCACCCGCCACAGGGGCTCAACGGTGCCCCAACTCCCTTCCCTGGGTCCGGCCAGGATGCTGGCGCCCCGGAAAAACCACGGGCCAGTGCACACCCCTCCCAGACCACAGGATCACAACCATGTCCAATGGACACGCCAGCCCCACGTCAAACCAGCCCCCGGGTCGCCCTGAAGACCCCTCCCAGGGGCCCCCCGGCCACCACAATCAAGCCTCCACCAGTGACACCTGGTTACAACACAGACCCCTCCGTCATCCTCCCTCCCGGCCACATCCAGTGCCCGGGACCTGCCCAGCACGTAGCAAGTGTCACTTTTTGGACAGCCGACGGGAACAGTTTCTAATGCCCTCGGGGCAAAAGCAGTAGACATGTCAGGATTAGGAGAGAGGGTAGGTATACCCTCTGACCCCCAAGGACACCATGTGCCATCGCAGGCCATCTGGCTCCATCTCCTGAAGGCCCCACCCCCCACCCCAGCAAAACTGGTGCTCTACTCGAAATCTAGCTATGCACCCCTGCTGCTCCTCACACCCACCCCTGGGGACCCACTGGACTCTCCCTAGACTTGGCTGGAAATCCTCCGATCTCACTCACACCCACCCCGGGCAGAGCGCCAGGCCAGCTCCCACCCTGATCCCAGGCTGCCCCCTGGTGGCTAGACATGCCACCTGCTCCGGACGTCCGGGGAAACTAATGCCAGCCACCCACAACAGACCATGATTATCCTTGATCATCCTTCGGAAGAGTAACAGCAAACACCCTACTAACACGGACAGGAACCTGGCATCACACGTGCCTAAACCACTTCACTGCCCCACGGGTCGTTTCTGGAATCTTCTCACGGGTCTGAGGACAGCCAACAGTCTCAAGTCATGGTGGTGCCCCCGGCCAGGAGCAGAGCTGGACCCCGGAGCCCACTAGGGTACCCGTCAGAGGGTTCCCGCCAAGTGCCCAGCTTGCCAGTCACAACAGACCAGGCAACCGGGCCCACAGCCAACCATGTCGGATGCACGCTATCTGTGCGGACCCTACAGGAGCCACCAGTACTTGTGGCTGCAGAGCAGGGACGTGTAGCTGGTGAGGAAACACATCTTTAATTTTATTAAATCTTAATTAATTTAGACTTCATTTACGGTCCAAACAGGAGTGGGGACAGGCATGGGGCCTCTGACAAGCCTGGGAAGGGAGGTGACAGAGGGGTCCCCAGGGATGACAGGAAGACCAACCCTAGTTCCACTGCCCATTTGCTCTGGGACTCTGGGCAGGCTTTCACCTCATCTCCAGGCTGTGCAAAGTGGATCACAGAGTAAAAGGTGATTTGTGGAATGCTTCTGTGAAGACCCCGGCAATGCTGGCCCAAAGTTTTCACTCTGTACCAGGACAAACCCTGGGGCTCAGAGAAGTAAAGCAAATGCTCAAGGTCAGGGTCTGAGTAGGGCAGCTTCCTCTACCCAAATTCCACCTGCCCCTCCTTAAAATCTAAGTTTACTTTTATTAATTTTTTTTAAGTTTTACTTTCTATATATTTATTCATTTATTCGAGGGCGAGAACGCACAGGTGGGAGAGGGAGAGAGAATCGGAAGCCAACTCTGCACTGAGCACAGAACCCCACGAGCGGCTTGATCCATTGACAGTGAGGACCACGTCCTGAGAGGAAAGCCAAGACTCGGACACTTCAGAGTGAGTCTCACCCAGGCACCCCTAAAATCAATTTTTTTTTTAAGATTCTATTTGACAGAGATCACAAGTAGGCAGAGAGGCAGGCGGTGACGGGGTGGGTGGGGGGGAGCAGGCTCCCCGCTGAGCAGAGAGCCCGATGCAGGGCTCGATCCCAGGACCCTGAGACCCTGAGCCTGAGCCAAAGGAACTGAGCCACCCAGGCACCCCCTAAAATCAATTTTTAATTTAGAAACCAGAGAACTGGTGACTGCCCATTATAAATGCACTGACTACGACTGCATCACATACTTTCAAACGGCTCATTGTGCAGGGTTTGAATTTCACCTTGAACTGAACAAGCAGCCACAGGTAAGCTCTACTCTCGACGTCTGATGCCAGCAGTACAGTGTCCCCCAGGGGGCCAGGCTTGACCCATCGACCAGCCTCCCTGCCCACGGTGCCCCAATGCCCAAAGCAGTCACCCATCCCGGCTCAACCTCCCACAGCCCTGGGGCCGCAGGAACCTTCTCATCCTCATTTTACAGACTGAGAAACTGAGGCTCAGGGGTTGGTGCATGGGGGACCATGTTGTTTAGGCAATGCTACTCCAAGCCCTCAGCTTGGGAATCCCACTGTGGTGGGCCCTTAGCTCTAGCCAGCCACTGCTACTTGGACCCTGAGAGAAGGGAAGCCCCCACGGGAGGTACTTAGAAAGTGGTCTTTTCCCTCTCTGGCCCCCAGTGCCCCAGGGAGAAGGCAAGGGCACCCTGGGGGGGGGCAAGAAAGGAGGCACAGAGGCCCAGCTACGTGTAGTGGGCCCCCTCCACTGTCTGGGGGAGGGGTTCAGGGTCCCTCTGGGAGCATAAGCAGCAGGGAGCTGGGCAAGGGGACCTTAGCCCGCTTCCTGCCCTCCCCAAGCTGAGACCCACCAACATCCCTGCCCCTCCCACCCCACATCCTGCTGGCCATGGACAAGGACCTCAGGAACAGGAGGGAGCCAAGAGCTGGGGGGTGCTGGCTAGCCTGCTTTCAGGCATCGCCACCCCCTCTCAGATACCTGGAACACAGGAAGGGTGTCAGGGTTTTGCTGCCACTGAGGCTGGCCAAGATCACCAGAAGGCAAAACTCGAATCCAGACAAGGTCCACCCTTCTGTCTGTCCATGCATCTGGTCCATCCATCCATCCCTCCCTCAATGCTTATGTAGGGCTACTGTATGCTAGGGGCTGGGGAATGAAGTCGACCCAGATGTATTATGTAAAGGGGCTGTGCCCTTCCATCCGCTAGCAGAACCCCCCCCCCACCCGGAGTAACAGTGAGGCCACCTCAGCTGGCTGGGGGCCTCCCACCACTGTAACCAATGGGAGTCACTGAGAACCCCTCTAGAAGCTGACTATATAAAATGGGCACCTGAAGTCTTCACCGGTGGGAGCAGGGAAGGGTACTCGGTGAGATCAGGGTGGGTACAAAGGTTTAGTAAATACTGAAGGACTTTATCACTGCAAATGGGCTGGGCTGGAACATGGAACAGCAAAGCTGCACCGGCTGCACCCCAGGGCCTTTGCACCTCAGCCTGGAATCCATTCCTCCCTGCAGATACGGCAGATCGTCTGTAAACTCCCATCTGTGTGTATGTGTGTATGTGTATATATATATATCACTCCCCTCTCTAACATCTCAAGTCACACTTGATGAATTCAGCCTTCCCTAACCCTGCTGTTTTATTTATTTTGCTAACCACACTATTTTAGACTGTGACCCACCCCACCCCCACACCCTTTCCTGAATTATTTTTCTCCATAGTGCTTATCACCACTGATCATACCAAATACACATTAGTCCCTCCTTTATTGTAGCTCCTTGTTTACTTACTGTCCCCCTCCACCCACTGGCGCAGGAGTCGGCAAGCTTTTTCTTGCCAGCGCCAGACAATAAATCATTCACGCACCGGGGGCCTCTTCTGCCTGCTGCAGGGAAAGCAGCCTCGGACACCACTTCAACTATTGGGCTTTGTTCCAATAAAACTTTATTTACAAAGACAGGAGGTGGGGCGCCTGGGTGGCTCAGTCTGCTGAGCGGCTAACTCCTTGATTTCGGCTCAGGTCATGACTTCAGGGACGTGAGCTTGAACCCCCATAGGGTTCTGCCTCAGCATGGAGTCGGCTTGAGATTCTCTGGCTCCCTCTGCCCCTCCCCCTACCAGCACCCTAAATAAATAAAATCTTTAAGGGGAACAAAAAGCAAACAGGAGATGGACCTAATCTGGCCAGTTTGCAGGCCCCTGCGTTAAAATGTGGCTTCACTCCACCCCAAGTGCGCCCTACACTGCACACACAGTAGCTGCTCAGTTCGGATTTACGGATGGGAGGGATGGGCAAGGTCAGGATCAGCCAGGGCTGAGGGAAGAAGGGGGGTGCTTTCAGCCAGCATAAGGCTTGCTAAAAGGCTTCAAGCCTTTGCTTCATTCTGTCTCCCCAACCCCCTCCACCCTGCTGGAGGGTGGTGCGGGGGAGTTCTGAACCCTTTCGCAGATGAAGAACTGAGGCTCTAATTCCAAAATCTACACTCTAGCACTCAGCCACACGACCCGGACCCCGGACTCTATTTTCTTATTTTTCCTCCCCATGGCCCCTCCCCTGAACCACAACAGAAACACACACACTGTCCCTTTCTGTTTAAAAGGTTCTGGCCTCGGAAAAAGAGCCTGCATCCTTGACGGTCTCACCAAAGGCTATCAGAACATCTCATCAGCAAGATCAAATCAGGGTGATCGCCCAGAAAAGAGCTCATTCCAGCCCCGAGCACGGACATGTGACTCAGGCGTTTCTATGACAGCAGCTGAAAATAGTGTGAGGACCCTCCGGATAAAATGACCTTCAGACTCCCACTGATCCTGAGACGCTGGGACTTCTGTAATATCTGAGCCAGAAGGGGGGGGTTGCCGCCCTCGCTGTATAAAGAGTCTTATCATTCAGTAAGAATCCTAAGCAAATCACCAACGACAGTAAATGGCTGAATCCGGTGAAAATTTGTCGTTAGGATTACAAAGAAGTATTAAAACGGGATGATGTCATTTTCCTGTATCGAATGAGCACATGTGGGGTTTGGTTGTGGGGAAGGAGGGGGCGAGGCGGGAAGCAGCCAGGGGCGGGTAAGCAGAGGGCCAACCTATCCCCAGCTTTTGGAAAGCAAATCAGCAGAACTCTTCAAGGCTGGGAAAAGGCACAGACCCACTTTTGGGGGTCCCTCCCGAGGAAACCACCAGATGCACTTACTAGGATGCTCACTGTGGCCAAATAGATGGAGAGTTTCAGTGCACTCCAATCCAAATTCCGACAGCTGTGTGTGTGTGTGTGTGTGTGTGTGTGTGCACCCCCGCGCACGCGCGCACACACACATACCCGCCTGCACAGTCCCCAAATGTTACATACAAATGGAAAGCAGAATCTGGGAGTGGTCTGTCTGTGCACACCCATATTCCCTGGAACATTATTCACAAGAGCCAAAAAGTGGGAGCCTCCCAGGGATCCGCTGGATAAACAGAATGTGCCCCAACCATGCAACCGGACATGATTCAGCCTTAAAAAGAAAGGGAGCTCTGACACGTGCTCCAACACGGACGAATCTTGAGGATGTTACGCTAAGTGGAAATAAGCCAGACACAGAACGACAAACACCGAGACAAAAGTTGGAGACCTCTTCTATGAAGTCCCTGGGGTCGCCAAGTTCACAGAGACAGAAAGTGGAGGGGCAGGTGCCAGGGTCCTGGGGTCGAGTCCCACCTCTGGCTCCCTGCTCAGCAGGGAGTCTGCGTCTCCCCTCCCTCTGTCGCTCCCTCTGCCCCTTCTGCTTGTGCTTTCTCGCTCTCCCTCAAATAAATAAAATCTTAAAACAAACAAACAACAACACACACACACACACACACACAGAGAAAGGGTCAAAAAGAGCCAAGGCGACCTTGACTTAAGGATGGAAAACAACGTGGGAGGTCTTTGCTATCAAACACCCAAAAGTAGAACACCCACCCGAGGGAGGCCTGAGTGCCATCGGCACAGGGGTACCCGAGCAGACCTGAGACAGGCCGGTCCACAAACAGCCCCACAAGTACACAAGCAGAGAAAAGATGGTGCCGTCAATACACGCGGCTGGTCAGCCTGGACATCTGTGCGGGAAAAGCCATGATAGAGCCCCTAACTTCACACGGCACGTCAACACCAGTTCTAGGTGGACGGTGGGTCTCCACCCAAAAGGCAAAAACAGGAAAGCCTCCAGAAGAACCACACTGGAAAATACCTTCACATCTGGAAGGCAAACAAAGGTTTCTTACAAACCGTAAGAAAACACAAACCAAAAGGCTGAGATTGCTATACGGAACTGCACTACAACGAGAAATGTCCAGGGGTGCCTGCGCGGCTCTGAAGTTAAGCGTCTGACTCAGAGTTCGGTTCACGGTCATGGTCTCAGGGTCTGGCCCTGGTCTGGCCCTGCGCTGGGCTCAGGATTCAATGGGGAGCCTGCTTGAGATTCTCTCTCTCCCCCTTCTGCCCCTCAGCCTGCTTGCTCTGGTCTTATATCTGAAGATAGAAACTTTTAAAAAATGAGAAGTGTCTATTCATCCCAGGACACCATTGAGAGAAGGAAAAGGCGAGCCACCCCGTAGTGGAAATAGATCTGTGCATCCCGTCACCAGGGGAGGGTCTGTATCCAGAATATATAAAGAACCCCCACAACAAGGAAGAGAAAAACAACAGAACATAGAAATGGGCACCGGGAAGGTGGCAAATTTGTCCAAATAGCCAGGAAAATGACTACTCTGCCTCTCTGGGGTTTTTTAAGTTTATTATTTTTCAGTAATCCCTACACCCAACATGGAGCTCGAACCCATGATCCCAACATTACAAGTCACGTGCTCCCAGGGCCCTGGTACTCCGCCTCTCAAACCGGGGAGGAGATGTGAATTAAGAGGGGTTAAGGTCCATAAGGAATGTGGGACAATATTAAACATTAATACACGTGGGGAGGAGGCGTAAACAGTCCAGCTACTCTGGAGAACAGTTTGGCAGAACATGGAAACCTGCCCCCACGGGGATACACCCAAGGGTGAGGCGCAGGAATGAACAGAGCTGGTCCAAATTTAAGAGGCTAACCAAGGGTAGCAGTTGAAATCTGGAAACAATCCAAACGTCCATCACCAGCTGGATAAGCACACGGTGACATCGCCACGGGAGGAACGCCTCCAGCAAGACAACCCCCCCCCCAAAGAGCAGGGCCACGGAAAAGTCTCACTATAAAAGACACACGCGAGACCATACACTGCACACTTCCTCATACTGCACATGAAGTGTGTGGACAGACAACTCAAATCTCTAGGGCTTCGATGGGGTCACCTGGGGACAGGGAAGGGGGAAATGACCCAGGGTTATGTAGGCGGAGGTGGGGGGGCTGTGGGAAAAATATTAACAGCCGTACAGTTCATAAATGAAAATGAGGCAGGAGAGGAAAAAGGAAAGAGAAAGAAAAATTCCTACCCAGGACCTAGTTCTCCTCAACCCTGAGCTTGGCAGCAGAGAGCTCAGGCCTCACTGCTAGATCCCCTGGCTTCCCAGCTGTGTGGCCTCGAGGGGGTACCACAACCTCTCTGGGCCTTACTTTCCTCTAAAGTAAAATGAAGGCAGCGGGACAGGAAAGAAGCCGTGACTGCAGGGCTGGGACGTGAGTAAGCAAGACGGACGGACAGAGCTCCAGGCTGGGATGGTGGGCGGACAGCTTTCTCTACATTGTCTTGATCTGTGGCTGGGCCACTGCCATTGTCCCCGGGCTCCCATCAGTGTGACGGGAGGCAGCGGTGGAGGTTCCCCCCAACCAAGCAGAGGTCTGGGAGCAGCAGGAGCCACCAGGCCAGATCAACCAGCTCCAGCAGGGCCTTCCCGGGAGGGGAGGAGTCCTGCTGGGCCCGCCCCACCTTCCCTCCCCAGCTGCCTTCCCCTGCAGCTCCAGCTACTGGGTTCTGTTCCTCCAGCTCCCTCTCTGAGTCACCGCCTACCAGGCCTCCCTCCCTGTTCTGCTGGGAGCCAACCCCGACACACACACAGACACACACACACCCAGGAGGTCAGACCCCAGCAGGCATTCTCCAGCTCCCCGCCACCAGAGAAGGCACACACACACAGACACACACACACACACACATACACACACACACCCAGGAGGTCAGACCACAGCAGGCATTCTCCAGCTCCCCGCCACCAGAGAAGGCCGATCTGGCTTGAACTCCAGTCCCACTTCCAAGGACCCCCGGCAGGCTGGGACTTTGCCTGGCCCCAACCAGAAGCCCAGCCCACAAAGTAGGTACTCAAGTTGAAATCAAGGGAATCGCAAAGCAGCCCAGAGGGGTCAAGGCCCAGCCCTCACGGTGATATGCCAAATGCATCTCCCCCATGGGGAGGGGGGGTGGGGGGGGGTGTCAGGGCTCCCGCCCTTCTCACTTCCACACCAATTACAGAGGACTTCCTTGCTGATTTTTCCCCTCCCTTTCACCGAGGTCTAAGGCCTTCTAGGACCCCAGGGCCGAAAGTTAGGAGTCCTGTTGAGTGGAAATGGTAGGAGCCAAGGAATGCGGGCACCTGGGCCAGGGGAAGGGGAAAGGGAGTGGGCTGGATCCCAAAAGCCCGGACAATATAGATTGGTCACGACAAACCCTTTCCCAAATGCCAGAATTTCATGGGAATGACAGCCATGCGGTTTACAATGGAGAGAAAAGAAAACAAGACAGGAATGGAAAGGAGACCACCCTCACCAGGTGGCTCAGTCGGTTGAGCACCTGACTCTTGATTTTCGGCTCAGGTCATGATCTCATGATCTCATGAGATCTCATGATCTCAAACCCCCCACCCCACAAAAATCACACTCCATGCTGGGCGTGGAGTTGGCTCAACACTCTTGCTCCCTCACCCTCTAACCCTCCCCTCCACTCACCCATAGGTGTTAGTCTTTAAAAAAGAAAAAAATGGGTGCCTGGGTGGCTCAGTTGGTTGGGTGACTGCCTTCGGCTCAGGTCATGATCCTGGAGTCGCGGGATCGAGTCCCGCATCGGGCTCTCTGCTCAGCGGGGAGCCTGCTTCCCCCTCTCATTCTCCCTCTACATGCTCTTTCTCTCTCTGAAATAAATAAACTTTTTTTACTTTTTTTTAAAGATTTTTAATTTATTTGACAGAGATCGCAAGTAGGCAGAGGCAGGCAGAGAGAGAGGGAAGGGGAAGCCGGCTCCCTGCCGAGCAGAGAGCCCGATGCAGGGCTTGATCCCAGGACCCCAGGATCATGACATGAGCTGAAGGCAGAGGCTTTAACCCACTGAGCCACCCGGATGCCCCAATTAACTTTGTTTAATTATTAAAAAAAAAAATTATAAAAAAAGAAAAGAAAAATGTGGTGGGAAGGGAATTACAAAATACTGACAGAATTAATGTTAATACCAAAAAATTACAAAAAAGAATTCACCCTGAGGGACCTGTTTCCAGATCAGTATGGCCTATGGAGTACCCAAGAGAGCAAATGGCAAAGGAATCCAGAGTAAGGCACATCCATGCTCAACGTCAGAACACCCGTGATGAAAAGAAAAGTTACAGTAAAAAAAAAAAAAAAAAGGAGTAACAATGTTAACTACCTACCAGGCTTATTTTGTGCCAAATAATGTTTTGGCCTTTATGTGTATAAGCCCTTTCAATCTTCATAGAAAAGGTAGGCACTATTCCTCATTACACACACACACACACCCCTAAAGCATGTCCAAGACCACATGGCCAGTAAGCGGTGAAGCACGAATTTCAGTAGTTCTAAAAGATTTTAAGCATTTAGAAAAGAATTTAAATTAAAAAAAAAAAAGTTCACAAATGAAGGTCAAGAATCAAAATAGCATCACACTTCAGTAACACTGGAATTTTTATTTTTTTTTAAGTTTTTATTTATTTGACAGACGAAGATCACAAGTAGGCAGAGAAGCAAAGCACGCAGAGAGCAAGGAGGAAGCAGGCTCCCCGCTGAGCAGAGAGCCTGATGCAGGGCTCCATCCCAGGACCCTGGGATCATGACCTGAGCCGAAGGCAGAGGCTTTAACCCACTGAGCCACCCAGGCGCCCCAACACTGGAATTTTGAAAAGGTGATATTGCAAGGGTGCCTGGGTGGCTCAGTGAGTTAAAGCCTCTGCCTTCGGCTCAGGTCATGATTTCAGGGTCCTGAGATCGAGCCCCGCATCAGGCTCTCTGCTCAGCGGGGAGCCTGCTTCCTCCTCTCTCTCTGCCTACTTGTGATCTCTCTCTCTGTCAAATAAATAAATAAAACCTTTAATTCCTTCAAAATATTAGAGGCAAATTATTTACAAAATGCCAGTCAAGTATGATGGTCGCATTAAAGGCATTCTCAGGCATATTACATCTCCAAAAAACTTGCCTTCTGTAGATTGATTCTTTCACAGAAGACTACTGAAGGATGTGATCGACCAAAACAAGAAAGTAAGGCAGAAAAAAAGGCAGGCAAGGGAGTCAAGAAACAGGAGGTCTAACACAGCAAAAAGGTAAAGGGAGTCTCAAGGACATTGGCTCCGCAACAGGCCCAAGTATCAAGCAAACCACACTGGAACAGGAAGATGGAAAACTCTAGGAAAGAAACCTCCAAGAAAAGCAGCAGCTCACACAGATCTGACCAAATGAAAAGTGCTCTAAGAAACTGGAAGAAAGAGATTCTGAGATATTCCAGAAAAAATTTTTTAAAGGCAATTAATAACTCCAGGAAATAAAAAAGTGATTTTCACTATACTATAGCCTGGCTCAAATGTGGACAATATTTACAAGGCCAAAGCCATAATAGTACACCTGGTTTAAACACAACTGTATAGGGAAAATAAACGTGGTGGGGGGTGTGATAAAACAAGATTAATATTTACTAAGTGCTTCTTTTTTTCTTTAAGATTTTATTTTTTTATTTGACAGAGAGAGACACAGTGAGAGAGGGAACACAAGCACGGGGAGGGGGAGAGGGAGAAGCAGGCTTCCCACTGAGCAGGGAGCCTGATGAGGGGCTCGATCCCAGGACCCTGGAATCGTGACCTGAGCCAAAGACAGATGCTTAAAGACTGAGCCCCCACTAAGTGCTTCCTATATTACAGATACTGTTTTAAATGTTTTTCATGTTCTTCACCCTTAAATCCTCACAAAAATCTCATGAAATAGAAACTACTGTTTTCCCTCATATTACAGATGAGAAAATTAAGGTACAGAGAAGTAAAGAAACTTGCCCACGGTCTCACACTAATAAATGGGACAGTCAAGAAAAGACTCAGACTCGGACAGCCCGTTGGAAACCTTCATCATCCACACAAGTCAACAGAGAAACATAACCAGCAGCAGAAGCAAGTTATTACATAGAAATAGGGATGAAAAGGCCGCAAGAAATAGCCAAAAGACTTAAATTAGGGAATCAAGACTAGGGAGATAGGAAGCAGGGGATGGCTAGTTTTTTTCATAATCCTTGTAACACTTACTTAAAATTAGGCGGAACTTTTACTCTAAGGTTTATATTAAGCATAAAGCAGAACTGCACACTGTCAAGGGGGGGCGGAGCTTTATAGTAGGAAGACTATTTCCCAATAAAAGTTAAAAAAATAAGAGAGGTGGGCACCTGGGTGGCTCAGTGGGTTAAGCCTCTGCCTTCGGCTCAGGTCATAATCACAGGATCCTGGGATCGAGTCCCGCATCAGACTCTCTGCCTACTTATGATCTCTCTCTGTCAAATAAATAAATAAAATCTTTAAAAAATAATAAAATAAAATAAAAGAGGAGAAATGTTTAAAAGGCACACACAATGAGATGCTAACACACAACCCCCAGCATGAACAGAAGCTGAAGAAACAGACAATGTCTTACTATGGGCAAAGACACGGAGGCACCAGAACACTACCACTTAGAATGGACAATGGTGCAAACCACTAGGAAATTCACAACTATTAAGACTGAACGTACACCCTGTGACCCGGCAATCTGCTCCTAGATATTATTTCCAAACAGTAAGTGTGTACGTACGTGCACCAAAAGGCCATGTTCATAACCCCAGTGTTGCAAACACTGGAAACAATCTAAGTGTCCATCGACAGGCGTGGATAAATGGTGCTATTTTTATGTATCATACTCTACAACAAGAGATCAGTTACCGCACACACCCAAAGATGGATGAATTTCACACATAAAACACTGAGCGAGACCAACCAGAAATAGAAGAGGGCTTGCTGTGTGATTCCACTGATAGAAGTTCAAAAATAGGTAAAACGAATCTAAGGTAGCAGAAATAAGAATGATATTGGAGGCAGGGCTGATAGTCCCTAGGGGGAAACATGAGGGAGCCTTCTTCTGGACGCTGGAACCATCCTGACCTTGAGCTTGTTGGTAGTTACATGGGTGTTCTCATTTTGGAAATATGCAATGTTCTCAACACTCCCAATTGAAGCGTATTACAGTGTATCTGTTACACCAAAAAAAAAAAAAAGAGAGAGAGAGAGAGAGATTAAATTGATGGGTTCAGGTTGGGACCTTGGGAGCCCCAGGAGCCCAAGGGCCATATACACGATTCCAGAGGCCCCTGGAGAGGACCGGACTAGAACAAGGAATTAACTTGTTAGCCTGATGGCTTGAGTCATCAGTTAACGATAACAGTAATTACAGCAATCACTTTTACTGTAACTTTTGCAGAGTGCCAGGCCTAAGCTAGGCACCTGGAAGGGACCTGCTCGATCAAACGTCACAACCGCGGAACACGTTTAGTACCACGAATGGCCCCATCTTACAGATGAGAAAGTCAAGGCTTAGAGAATGATTGCACACCCAGAACGTGCAGAGAAGTTAGATGGCAGACTCCAATCTAACCTCAGCCCCTCCCTAGGCCAACCTGGAGACTGCCGGGGGGAATCTTTAGATGGCTTGTGAGGGCCCAGAATGTGCCAGATTGTGAGGGTGCACCGCGAGGGTGTTTTGTTCATGTTCACTAACTCATGAGGACTGACTACGGGGCCAGGGCTCCCTGCAGCCTCTGGGGAGGCCCAAGACCTGTCTTGGACACCAGTTCCCACGCCGCCGCCCCACTAAAGCTGGGCTGGGAAGTCCAGGACAGGGGTGGAAGACAGGGCTCCATGTGACCAGAAGGGAGCTAAGTTTGCTCCCACCCCCGAGCTGGTCACTTCCAAATCAAGAATGCTTAAAATCACCACCTTCTCCCCAGTTCTGTTCCTGCACATCTCCCCCCCCCCCCAGCTTTTCTCCACCTTTTCGCCCTTCTGGATCCATCCGTGCAGCCCAAGCCTCTCCCAGGCCCCCAAACCCTGGCTGCCTCCAACCTCCTTCCCCGGCCACCGTCACCTCCCCAACCGCCTCCTCACCACTATCTACCAGACAGCCTCCAGCTGGCAACCCAGACTAATTCTGTGAAATGCTTATTCTGAAATAATTTCAAACTCCAAGAGAAGTTGGAAGTAGCACAATGACCCGTCACATGACCCTCCCAGGTCCAGCCCTCGTGAACTCTCTCACCCTCTACGTTACCCAGCGTCCGTGATGTATCCGTGTCTCCCATACGTATAGATAAATTACAGATACTACTTTTTCTCTTCCCGAGCCACTCCTGAGTCAGCGGTGGCCATCGCATCCCCTGTCCCTAAGCATGTCAGCGTTCTTACTTCCAAAAAGCAAGGACATTCTCTTCCAAAAGCACTGTACAGTTATCAACTTCATGAGACCTACTATTGATCTGATACTATCAGCTAATCTACAGCCCATACTCCAATTTCATCAATTGCCCCCAGGATGTCCTTTAGAGCAATTTCTTCCTTGATCCAAGATCCAATCGCAGGCCATACGTTGCCTTTTGCTGTCACATTTTTTTCTGTCTTTTAATCAGGAACATTTCCTGGCCTGCCTTTGTCTTGTATGCCACAGACACTTTTTTTTTTTTTTTTTAAAGAGTCCAGACCCTTTCTGTAAAACGTTCCTCACTTCGAATCACTACCTCCTTTTAAAACCCTGAACTGCCTTCTCAATTCCTCAGCGTGAAATCCCAAGACCTCAATACTGGCCTTCGGGGACCTGCAGGGTCCCCTTCCTGCCCTACCCCCAGCTCGTCACCCCCCCACCCCCACCCACTGCCCTGCTCCTATCCACACTCACTCCTGGGAGCCCCTCACTCCAGCTCAAACAGACCTCGGCACACTCTTTCCTTCACAGCCTGTACCTCTATTTAAAAATTATTTCCTTCGCTGATTTGTGTGCTCGCTGCCCAGCCCCCACACTAGGATGGGAGCTCCAAGGAGGGCAAAGATTTTTGTCTGGTCATTGCCAGAGCAGTGCCTGGCCTGCCGGACGCACTTGGAAATGGTTTGCCGAACCATGTGAACAAGAAAGGAAGCGCCTGGATGGAGAGCCAAAGAACCGGCAGGCTCAGAGAGCCAGTGGGCTGGGGAGACCCCTCTGGAGTCCAGAACCTCCCCCAGGCCTCTGCCACGCTTCGGCTGGAGGAGGAAGCACCCAGCACATCTCCTTTATCTCTTGATCGCATCACTCCACCAGCCAGTCCCACTGATTAATCTCTTTAAATCAATCCCAGTAGGCCGACGGGCTGGATTCCAGAGATAGAGCTGATGCGCCCGGGAAAAGGCCCGTGGCCCCCTCCCTATTGTCCACTGGCCAGTCCAAAGTGCATGGCCTCTCTCTCCACACTGATCCCTGGGTTCCACCCCCCATTCATGTATCTTCCAGGGCCCAGCCAGCCCCAGGAATGGGGGCAGGGAGAATAAACATCCAAGTACAAAATCCTGCTAATAGGTCTTTAATTGCAGCCTGAGGAGGACCTGGAGTCCAGGCCTCCCAACCCCAGAGCAGAAAGGCAAGCCTACCAGGTGCTTGTCACTTACTTGTCCATTTCACTGACTCCTGCTAACATTTAAGGACTCACTGGCTACAACAATACTCAAGGTTATGGGAAAAATAATGGCTAACCAAAGCTTTCATTCTTGACCTACCTCCTCTTCTGCCCAGGAAAGGGCACAACCCCTCAGCCTAGACCCATGATACAGGAAAAGCATCTTCTCCTGGACATCTTCACTCACCACAACCCCCATCAACACCTGCTTGCATGGGGTCACAGCCCAGCCCAGAGCTCTGGGGCAACTCCCTCTGCCTAGGAGGGCTGGATTCACAAGCACTCCCACCTACTCGGCCTGAGCAGACTGGGAAGGGGTCCAGAGATAACCCGGCCTCTCACTGCCTTGCTGTGTGACCCAGGGCACAAGGCTCAGTCTCTCCCCGGTTCCCAGAACAAAAACAAACAAACAAAGATAGGGCTGATAACGCTGGCCAGACCTAAGTTGCTGACAGCCAAGTAGGAGAAGCGCCTCAAAGAGAAAATTTAGCACCTGCACCCAGCAAAGGAAGGGGGAGGGGTGCTGGGTTGAGGAATTTGTAATCCACCCCACCCAAGCAATGAATGGGAAGCAGCTCTCCACCTCCAGGCTAATGGGATTAGCACAGGGCTGGGCTCTAGGCGTTGGCCTAGGGTCCAGGGTCTCCCAGCGGCCACTCACGGTGGGAGGAGTAAGGGGGAGCACCAGCGCCCTCCGGGCCTTCCTTCCCAGGTGAACACAGGCCTGTCAGCTCTTCCCAGAGCCTGCCTGCTACTTCCTCCATGACCTCAGCGGCCAAGCACGCAGAAGTCAGGCAGCTCCAAAAGCAGGAGGCCCAGAAGACGGGCCTTTGCAGCCACATCCAACTGGACTTTCTCCTCCTGCCTGCTAGTAACCTCCTGCCTCAGCCTCCCCATCGACCCCATGGGTGTTACGTGGTCTGCCGCGGGGCTCTGGCTTGCTGCAGGCAGACCCAGGAACCCCCTTGATAGGGGCTGTTTGCACTGTTGCTCATTAGGGCTTTTGGCCTCTGGTCAGGCAGGAACCAGACTCCCTGACTGGGGGAAGGCAGAAGGCCAGCCAGGAAAATCCAGGCTCTGACTCCCAGGCTGAAGAACTTGGTCCTTGCTCAGGACTGAGTGACCCCATGAGCTCGAAAGACACGGGAACACAAAAATTACCGTGGCCTCTGGGGGCGCGCAAAAGGGGATGGCCCCAGCGGCCCTTTGTACCCCAGGACAGCCCAGACCCCTCCTCTAGAATCCCTGCACCCCTCCCTCACCCACAGCACACATTTGAGAGAAAATCGTAGCCCTGGTCATGGACCCCTGGGCGGAAATGTGGCCGCAGCTCCGGGAGGGGGGGGGGCGCACACGCAGGCCCCGAAGCCAAGACCCAGTCCTTGCGCCCCCGCGGGCGGGGATGTATGCGCTTGCTGCCCCATGAGTGCCCCTCCCCGGCCCAGCGCTTCACAAAGGCCCTTTGTCCCGCCGAGCCCCGGGACTCCGGTTCCTGAAAAGTTCCATGAGAAAAATCAAAGAGAGGCAAAACCCGGCGAGCACGGCCTCGGCTAGAGCGGGCAGGATCGGTGGGACAGGGCCAGGGAGGCCAGAGGCGTCCCTTCCAACGCAGAGGGCGCAGTCGGTGGCTTCCCGGAGAAATCGCAAGCCTCCCAGTCTACACTCTGGAAGTGGAAGAGATGGATTTTTTTTTTTTTTTTTTTTTTTTTAAGTGAAGCGTAGGACGCCTGGCGAAGAAGCTGGAGGCAGCCAGGGGAGGGACCGGGTGTCCTTCCGCGGCAGGTCTAGAGGTCCCCTGGTCTCCCTTCCCGACTGCAGCAGCCGCGTCCAGCTCCAGACAAGCTTCTCCTGCCCGGGTGCCATCCCTAGCGAGCCTGAGCAGCCCTCTCGGAAAATGGCAGAGGCCTCCGGGCCCTCTCCGCCACCTCCTCCCGCGGTTCCATGTCAGACCCAAGGTTTTCCCTACGCGGCTCGGGCCGGCCAGATCCGCTCCCACGCCGCTTCCTTCCCCTAGCTCCGGGATGGCGGTGGCCCAGTTTCTGCGCCCCACCGCGCCGCGCGCCCGCCGGAGAACACCGGGTTCCTGGTGTCGGAGCTGCTGCGCTCCTGACGGGGTGTGAGTTCTGGGACAGCCGCTCTCCTCCCGCAAGTGTCCGCCCGCCGGCTGGAGGCCGAGATCTCCGCCCTCCCCACAGCCCCACTGCTGAGGGGTGCCCGGAGACCACGCGCAGTGCGAACGGAGGAGCTGGAACGGAACCGGGGCCCACGGGCGCCGGGCAAGGGCGTTTGCCAAGAAAAGGATCCGAGCTCGGGGAACGGATGTCTCAAAGGGTGTGGAGCTGGCTTATTCTTTTCTTGCTCAGATTTTGAAACCCCCAGCCTGGGCTGGAGCCGCAAGGGCCCCGGGATTTCGCCCCGGTGGCTCGGATTTCGGCAGACGCGTGTGCTCTGGGAGGGCACCGGCGCACCGGGGAAAGGGGAAAGCAACCGAGCCGCGCACCCCTTTCCCCGGGTCCTCGGGACTGGCCTTTGTCCCGGGCCCGGGGAGCTGAGCCTGTCCTCACTCCCGTGGACCCGCCGAGGGAAAGGAAGGTGCCGCGTCCCTGCCGAGAATGCCCAGGAACAGGCCGAGCAGTTTTTCCCGGGCCTCCCTCCCCAGGATCCCGCGGGGCCGGAGGAGGCGGCCACAGCGCGGGGCACTTACCCGGGTGCGGGTGGAGATTGAGGCCGGCCATGTACTTCCCGGGCGGCAGCGGGCCGGGCAAGCCAGAAGCGGGCAGGCGTCCGGCCGCAGCGGTGCCCACGCGGTGGCTGTCCATAGCCAGGCCGGACAGCAGCGGCGGCGGGGGGCCGTGCACGGACCGCGGGGGCCCGAAGTCTCGGCCATCCATCCTCCGCGGGAGTGCCGCAGCCAGCCCCCCACCCGGCCCGCGGGCCTCGCTCAGTGGGACCTAAAAGTTCGGCCTCGGCGTAGTCCCAGAGTCCTCGGGCAGCGGGGGCTCCGCGGCGTGCATGGCGGCGGCGGCCAGCGGGGCTTGCGCTCGGCTGCGGGCCCGCGGCCCGGGGCGCACAGGCGGCCGGCGGTGGGGCCCCTCCGGGCGGCCAGGCGGAGCTGCGCGAGGCGGCGCACACGGCGTCTTGGAAGGGAGAGGAGATGGGCCGCAGAAGAAACGGGGTGGGGGGGAGGAAAAAGGAGGGGGGGAAAAACAAAGTTTCAGAAAGTCGTCTTGCCGTTCGGGGTCGGGTACTGCGGATCGGGTGGCCAGAAATGAAATCGGGGGTAACCCCTTTTCCATAAAAAGTAAAAATCCATGCTCCTTCTCCAGCGGCTTCAGGCTCCCCGGCACTTGGCTCGGTAAGTGGCCGGCGGCGCGCTGCGCCCCAGCCCAGACTGGCTCGGCGGCTCACGGGTCCTCCCGAAAGTGGGAAAGGCCCCTCAGCCGCGCCCCGGCTGCATAAATACAAAACCTCCCAAGTGGGACTGATTCCTGGCCGTCACATGCTGGAGGGTTTCAAACCGCGAAACCTTTTTCCACGAGCAGTTCGAAATCTCTCCCTAAACCCTGTGTCACTATCTGATCCGGCAAGTTTAATATTTAACCTTCTTGGCCCCTGGCCTGCCTATTTTGAGTCTGCTTTCCCTAAGCTCGCCCTGAGCCACCAATTAGCGTTTTTTGTTGTTGTTGTTGTTGTTTTGGTTTGGTTTGGTTTGGTTTTTTTCGGGAGAGAATGTGCAAAGCCAGTTTATTATTTTTAAAGAGACTTCGTGCCTCCTCCCGCCGCCCCCCTCGGGCCACTGAGTCGCAGAGTCTGAGTACGAGGACCCGAGACGTGGCATTCTCGCCCGAGGACTGGAAAGAATCCTTCAAAACAAGCTTTGGTTTCATTTTCCAACGCCTTGGCCTGGGAATCCTGCGGCCCGAGGACGTGGCCTGGCGCGGGGGATCTGGGGGGGAGGGGGGCGGTCAGAGTGGAAGCATGGGGCTCTAGGGTCTTGCTCCTACCCTAGCTTACCACCCCCAACCCAAAAATAATCTACAAAGAAAACCTTTGCAACGCGGGCAGACCAATGGGCGCCTCCCCCAGCGTTGGGTAAATCCCCCTGTAGCTCCAGTTTAAAGCTGTTTGTTTAAAAGATTTGTCCTTTGCCGATTCCCATGGGGGCGGGAGGGGGTCTTGGAGCCAACCGTGCCCTCGCTCTCCGTCTGCCCGCAGCAGCTCGGATTCCAGATTCTGGGAGGCCCGGGCGCTCCTAGAGCCGCCGATCCACGCCAAAGCCACCAGCTCCGGGTGCCCGCCCTGAGCCCCGCGACCGGCTCCCAGCCCCCCGAACTGCAGACCCCTCCGCCGCAAACCCCCCCCGGTCTCCTTCTCCAGCCTCCCTCCCCAACTTCGCTAAGGGTACTTATTTTAACCCGGTTTTAGTTACAAACACCCCCTTCCCTCCCTCCCTCGCTCACTCCCATCAGGCTCTGGTTACCAGATCCGCGTTTACTTTGGAAAAATCTAAGATCGCCACATCCGAGGATACATGTCTTAAGGAGGCGATGAGCTTTCCGTGATTTTTTTTTTTTAATGTTCTTTGTGTAGCTTTCTTTTTAAAAGCTAGCGCTTCGGAGGCTGCCCCGACGCCCCACTTTGGGGAAGTCGAGGTGAAGGCCCCCGGAACACCCTCGCTCTGGTCGAGAAGCTGGCTCGGCCATCTGCGGGCTCCGCTGCGTTCTCTCTACTTTTCTCCCCCTCTTAAATGCAGTTAAAATGGCTGAATTCCGGCTTTTAATTAAAAACAGCCTATAATCGAAAACGTCTCGGCGTCCCTGGCTCCCCCGCCGCCTGCCGGGAACCGAGAAGGGAACCGACGCCCCTCAGCTCGGCTGGGCGGGCTGGAGCGGGGCTGAGGGCTCAGGTGGGCGCCCGAGGCACCGTGGCCCGCCCCCACCCTTCCCAGGGTGCCCCCACCTCCCCGACGCCGGTCCCCGATCCAGCTCTTGGGGGCCGGAGAGCTGCGGGGATCCCCCCGCGCTCCCCGAGGGGGCGGCGGGTTGGGGGGGTCAGCCGGAGAAGTTTGGAGACCGTCGCGCCCGGCCAGGGACGGACGGGCGGCCCGGCGGCGTACCTGGCGCGGCGGGGCTCCCGGTTCTGGGCTCCGGTGACTGCGACTCCGGTGGTGGCCCCGGCTCCCGGCGTGGCTAGGCGCCCGTGCTGCCCGCCATCCCGCGGCTGCTGCTCCCCTTCGCCACCCGCAGCCGCCTCACACTTTTTGCCCGCCTTTCCTTTTTTTGGTAGAAAACCGCTCCCTGGGCCGAGCGCTCGGCGCGCCAACTCCTCCGCCCTCCCGCGGCCCGGCTCCCGCAGCCCCCGGAAAAGCCAGCTTTCCTCCCGCGGAGCTCCCCGCTTTTTAATAAAATCCAGGTAGCGCCGGTTTAAAGAATCCCAAATCTCCATATACAGCCCGGGATTGGAAAAGGTACATTACACAACCCCCCTTTCAAGTTCCTCTCGCTGGATCTAAAAAAAAAAAAAAAAAAAAAAAAAGCCAGCGGGAGGGGGGAGGGGGCGGCTGGGGGAGGGGAGTACTCTCCAGCGAAGAAACACGCATTGTTCCCGGGTGCCCGCCTCCCCCTCCAGGCCGGCCCCCGGCCTCCATCTATTGGCCGCGCCCACCGCCAATCACGCGCATGTAAACACCTTGGCCCTCAGCCATTCCTATAAAACCAATTACGGACCAAGGGGCTCCAGCAGTTTCCAGGCTCCCCACGGCGGGGCTGAATGATCAAAACTGGTGGTGAGAATTTTTCCCGGCCGTTTCTAGGCAGCCCTCCCCCTCCACCAGCTCGGACCCCCCCCTTTCCTCCCTCTCCTCCCTCTTCCTACCCCCTCCCTCGGCGTCTAGGCTGAGTGATCAAAATAGAGGAAGATGGTTGTCGCCGCAATCCAGGGCTTTGCAAGGCGCGGTTTAATGGGCCGCCTGTCAGCTTCCTGCTCGCAGGAGGAGGTGACAAGCCGAGCGAGCCGGGAAGGGCCTGGGGCCCGGCGAGCTGCACCCCGCGCCCGGGCCCTGGCCCCCTACCTCCCCTGGGGCGCGCCTTCCAGAACGCGCGCTGGAGACGCCAAAACAGACAAGGGCTGCTTTTTCCCTTTTTAACTCCCCCTTTTAAAACAAAGCAGCGATTCATTCCTTTTCCCCCGGCTGCGCGGTTGGGTGGGATGGGCAGGCGTGAAGGCCGTTTTCCTAGCCTCGGCCTGCGGGTCCCTCCCTGAAACGCGGTGTCAGATGGTTACTGATTAATATTTTGGAGAGGCCGCGGCGGCGGGTAGCGGGTGAGTCTCTAATCTTCTAAAAGGGGTTCCTATAGAAACGCGGGCCGGGCGCGCCCCCCGCTCGGCCCCGACCGGGGCCGCGGAGCTTTGCACCGCGCGCCCTTCCCCAAAGCCTTTCTTTGCGTGGGCGCTCCCCTCCCCTTACCCCCCCCCCCCAAAATCAGAGCAGAAAAAAGGATTAGATCGGCTGAGCGCGAACTGACTCCCTCTCGATTCTGACATTTCAGCCTATTAGCATTTCTCCACGGGGCCTTCTGAAACCTATTAAAGTGTAATATTAAAAACCTCTTGGCTGGGGTCCTCTCTCGCCTTCCATCCGCCGCGCCCCCTCCAGGGAGGGCGAGACCGGGAAAAAAAAAAAAAAAAATCTGTTGAGCTCAGAGGAAGCAGAAGCCAAGCCCAAAAAGTGCTTGGCTGGCCGCGGCGGCGGGAGGGGGAGGGGAGCCCCAATCCCCCAGACTTTGTACTTTTATTTTGCGCTTTCAGCAAAATCCTTTCTGGGTTGAGTCGCCGGGAGCTGCCCGCGGCAACCTACTTGGCTGCGGGCGCTAGGACTGCGGACGCGGTCGGAGGGGCCGCCCTGGGACCCCGTACCCTCTCTACAGCCCCGCAGGGACCCATGCCCGGCTGGGCATTACGTACCCTCAAATGGAAGCTTGGAGGGGCAGAAATCCTTGCCGATCCTGCCTCGGAGAGCAACCGCGGTGATTAGATTTTAATTAAAACAAGAGAAGCCCGCTCTTTCGCCCCGCGCTGCGGACTCAGCGTTTTCGCATCGCTGGGTCTTTTTTTTTTTTTTTTAATCCATTTTTAAGCAACTTTTCTGGAGGGGGAAAAATGAGCTAGTTAGCGCCCGTTTGTTCTATTTTCTTTTCTCCACTTTTAGAAGAAAACGGGGAGGGGGGATAGGCTTGGAGAAAGCGAACTGGGGGTGTCTAATTTAATTCTAGTATAAATTTGAGGAAAAAAAGTTCAGCCTCTTGAGGGCAGTTTCAAGTTGCCCTTCCAGGAGCCTCTGCGCTGGTTTCGAGGCTGCCCTCTTTTGGAAGCTAGAGCTCCGCAGTGGGAGGAGGGAGGAGTGAGAAGTAAAGAAAGGAACGAAAATAGCCGGAGCCGAGGGGAACAGCGGCGGTGTCCGCGCTTGGAGCAGGGCGCGCAGGTCTCAGTGGCGGCTGGGGCGGCGGGAGGTTCCCGGTGCGGCCCCGGGACGGCCAGCAGCAAAGACGGAGAGGAGAGGGGGGTTAGAAAAAGGAGGTATTGTGTTTTGTGTGCCTTGGGGGAGGGGGTTGACTGCAGAAATAAGTGCAGTTGAGCTGCGTGGGGCTGCTGGAGGCCGAAGCAGGGGAAGGGTCTGTGCGTAGGGGCGCAGCCCCGGTAGGCGCCGAGCATCCTTGAGCCTTATCCGAAGGCCTTTGTGGGTTCCTAAAAGGCCCTCCCACGCCTGAGCCCCCATCGTTTCCCCACCCCCCTGGTTGCCCTCCAATATTCGGAGCCCAGACCCTATTCCCCCACCCCATTATCCCCGCCCTGGATCTGGAATGGGGTTTTTTTGGGGGGGGGGTGTTTTTTTTCTTATTTAATTTTCGCATAGCTCAGGCAAAAAAAATATGTATCTTGACAAAGTTGAGGTGGGGAATACAAAGGACTTGAGGGTTGGGGGGGGAAGACCTATTTTTATAAATGTTTAATGTTTTCACCCCTGGATGCTCCAAGACGCCGTAATTGTGATGGCGGAGTATGTGCGCCATAAATCATTTAGTTGCTAATAAAAATTCTGCCTGTTTGCCCTGCATTTGCCAATGGCGTTTGCATTTTCCAAGTATGTGCCTTGTCTGCGTGGCGAACCGAGCCTGCATTTCATTAGGGTCGCGGTTCGGGGCAGGCGAGACCCCCCTCCCCCAACCTCCTCCTCCTGGGCCTTTGTGGGCCCCAGGCCCCCTCTCGGCACACACTCACGCCCGCGGCCGCGCTAGTCACCGCCGGAGCCCGGCCCCGGCGCAGGACCTGGGGACGCCGCGGCTGCTCCCGGGGCCTGGCGGCGCGGTGCCCAGGGCGGCCTGCCCGCGCCGGCTCTCCGAGCGCAGCGTGCGTGGGAGCGCAGCGGGTCCCGCCGAGGGGCTGCCCGCCGCGGCCGACCTGTGCGCACCCTGGTCCTTGCACGTCCCCCACCCCTCGCCGCTGGGCCCGCGCCCCGGTGCCCCCGCAGTCGCGGGGTAAACAGCGTCCGGGAGCCATCTTGGGGCGGGGGGAGGGACAGATCCCAGGCCCAGGGGTGGGCGCTGCCCGGGCTCCTTTTAGAGACCCCTGCCATTCGTAGGGCACCCCTGGGGATCCCTTGCTGAGCTTCGGGGGCTGGGGAAGCACTCTTCCCGCCCTGGCGGACCATACTGCGATGTCAGAGCCAGGCCTGGGCACCCTATGCGGGGCGGAGTGGAGGCGCCCGGTCCGCGGTCCGCCCGGGTCTGGCCGCCATCTTCCCCCCCCCAACATACTTCTGTTTACCCGGCGGGGTCTGCGGCCAAAAAGTGGGTTGACGCAGTGTGTGTATATGTGTGTGTTTTGTACTGACTGGGCAGAAAATCGGCTGGGATGGGGGGGGCGGGGAGAACCGCCTCGAAACCCAAACCTTAGCTCCTGGAGAACGCGCCCAGGCCCGCGCAGTCGTCGGCGGCCACCCTGGGCTGCGGAGCCGAGAGCCCTTTTGTGTGTTCTAGGCGTCGGGCTCTGTGCACGGGAACCGACTGACAAAATTATTCCCCTTTGTTTTAAAACCAAAGAACAGGGGCGCCTGGGTGGCTCAGTGGGTTAAGCCTCTACCTTCCGCTCGGGTCATGATTTCGGGGTCCTGGGACTGAGTCCTGCATGGGGCTCTCTGCCCGGCGGGGAGCCTGCTCCCCACCCCCTCTGTTTGTTCTCTGCCTACTTGTGATCTCTGTCAAATAGATAAATAAAATCTTTTAAAATAATTTTTAAAAAGAACAGGCCAACTTGGAGCCTGGTTCTCCCCGGTGGTGGCTTTGTCACGGCGGCTCTGCCCTGAGCCTCAGCCAACGCTGCCCTATTCCCTATTCGGGCAGAACCCAGCGCTTTCTGGAACCCTGGTGTTGCTGGCCACCTGCATACATTCTCCCCTTCTCCCAGAGAAAAGTGGCATTTTTTTGGTAAGCAAGGACACCTGAGCCACCTCCACCCGTCGCCCCAAACCGTCTGGGGGGGTGAGGACGGACCTATGTCCCCACGCTGTGCTGGCTTCTTGGTGAAGGGGACCCCGAGCGTTCACCGGCCTCTGCTGCCCGCTCAGGAAGCCCTGGCCGGATCTGGGGCTTAAAAGAGCCTGTTTCCAGGTCCCTGGTCTGGCAACCAGGGAGCTCCAGACCCGGGCACCTCGAAAACCCGGAGAGGCTGCACCCGGGACATCCTTCTCGCCCTCCGTTTTCTGCGACTGGCTCAGCCATATTCAGCGGAGCTGGGGTTCAGCCAGCCTGGCCACGAGGGGTCCCAACCCTCCAGAAAGCCAGAGGATGCAGCGCCAAAGCCGGAACGCCAAAGGGACAAGAGTGCTCATTCGGTGGGCAGAGCCGCGGCTGAAGCACCAGGCTCGGCTGCAGCAGATCCCGATGTGTCTCAGCTCCGCCTCCGGCCTTGGCCCCTTTCCCCGGCCCCGGGTCGGGTCTTCCATTCCACTGTTTGGCTCGGAGAGGTCAGAGACGTGCTGGGTGCACAGGGGGCCGGATGCAGCCATAAATCTCTATGCAGGACCTCCTTTCCCGCTGCTCACACGCTGGTGCTCCTGGCCGGCCTCCCATCCGCCCTGCTCTCCCGGTCACAGCCTGGGGTCCCTGGGACGGTGCAGGGAATCAAGCCAGGAGCTTCCCCGTTCACCAAAGAGAGAAACGGACTCACCCATTCAGTGCCATCACCTTCCATACCTGGAGTCGGCGGACCCCAGCCAGCCCGGGCCTCACCAGATCGCAGCCTGGGGAAGGGCCACCGGCCAGGCACTAGCTCCTAAGAAGGTTCGGTGAGGCTGGAATGGGCGCACGGCCACCTGCTTGAGCCCAATTGCACCGCCATTATGGGGTGACACTGGGGTTAGATCATCTTTTCAGAGTTCAGCCAGCCCCACTTCTCTGTTGACCCTGCTTTAATGCCACCCCATCGTTCTGCCCTGAGTCGTCCTCCGGTGTGGGATATAGGGAGGTGGGCTTTTCCCCCTTTATTCCCCCCCCCCCCCCCCCGTGTGATGAGGACCATGCCGGGTGTCTCTGGGAGCCATGCTGGGAGGCGGGGGCTCATCCAGCTCCCCACCCCACACCAGCCCATCCCTCCCTCTATGCCAGGCATACTCCGGACTTTTCGCCTATCAGCCCCGAGTCGGCTCCCACATCAGCCACCAGCTTTCGGCTTTGGCGCAAATAGCCCAACCATGGGGAGAGCGGTGATCGGCGGGGCGCTAGTGGCCACCTGGTAGGGGCGGTGGTCTTTCTACCTGAACAGTCACGGAGCATCTGGGGGACAGACCCAGAGAAGGTGCATTTGCAATAATAACTCTTAATGTCACCAGCCTCGTGCATCTCTTTGCCAGAGGGGCAGGGAACAGGCCTCTACGCGGGCACCTCTCAGAAGCCGCACAGGCTGTGCGCGATCGGGGACAGGCACCTCCAAACGGTCTTTGCTCTTTGCTCGGGACTCCGATGGAGACGGCCGTGGAAAGGCGAGGCATTCACCCCTCGGAGGCGCCTCCCCCAACCCGTGCCAGTGACACACTGCTGCAACGGCCCGCGACAGAGGCCGGAGGCAGGTTTGGTAAACCTGGCCCCCAGATGATCTTTCTGTGGGAGCCTCGGCTCCTTCCTAGAATTTCTCGAAGCCTCTTTGGAGAGACTGTGAGGGCTCTGCGGGGCCCGGAGGAAGTGGAGCCCTGGCTTCGCCGTCTGGGATCCAAGAGCCTGCAGGGCCGCATTCCGGCCCTGCCTCCCACCCTGGCCCCAGCCCCGCCACGGCGCCCCAGGAAGCCTCTCGGAAAACAAAGGCTGCGGTTTCAGCCCAAGGTTAAAGTCCACCACGAGCCTGTGTGTTGGTTTTTTTGTTTTTTTTTTTCTTTTCCCCTCTCCGGAATCCAAGAGCGATAGCGATAGCGTTTCTCCAAATAAACCGCCAATAAATCAGCTCCCGGGGCTGCCCGCTGAAGAGCTCTGCTGACCTTGGGGAATGGTTTTCCTGGTTAGACCCCCACCGAGGCCGGGTCCCGAGGGGGAGAGGGCCACGGTGCCATACTCCCGAGAGAGGCAGGAGATGGGGGAGGCCAAGGGCATTCGTGGGCGTTACCGTGGCCCTTGTGTGCCCAGAGGGTGCGGGGAAGGTTTGGAATTGAGGGGCGGTGGTTATTTGGGGGAGCTGGGAGTGCCTGGCTGGTAGGGGTGATTGTAGGAGCTGCCTGCTTTGGGGGAGGCGGGCCCCATGTCTATTAAGTGCCTGGGGTGCCCACACAGTTCTAGGATGTACAAGGCCTCTTCAGGGGCCTCCTTCTTTGTCTGGGTGTACTGGGTGTGCTCTGCAGGCGAGTTTGTGCGGGTGTGACTAATGGGATTTATGAATGTCAGTGCCAGGGTGACTAATGGAGGGCTTGGCAGCACGTGTGTTGGGGGAGGAGGGGGCTGCACCTAGGTGGGGAGTCAGGGCTCCAGGAGGAGGCTGCCTCCTGCCTGGCCTTTAGGGGCTCACTTCTCTGGCCGCCTGGCCCCTGCTCTGTCTGGACCTCTGAGCACCCCCTGGCAGGCCTGTGTGTGCTCAGATTTCTGGAGCAAAGTGCACCCCAGCCCTGCCCCCCACCCCCCGGACCTACCTCTGTCCCCTCCCACTACCCTGACCCCTGTGCCTCTGCACACCCAAGCCCTTCCCCATCCATGGCACACAACTCCCAGTTTCTTCTTTTCCAGGCTGGCTTTTTCTTTTAATGCAAACTGGCTCCTGCTTCGTGCCAGCTCTGACAGTCCTCTGGCTTGGGTACCATAGTGCCCATTGGACAGACGAGAAGCCCAAGGGGAAGTGACAAGTTCGCACAGCTCAGGCGTAGCACCATATACCCTCAACTACGCCAAGCAAGGGGACAAATGTAGAGCCCAGCATCCTTTGGGCCTGAGGTATGGGTGGGTGAGGTCAGGTCTTCCCTGAGAGTAGGACCCGAATTCCATACTCCAGGGCCGGAAGGAGAAGTTTTCAGGAGAGCAGACCCCCGGGCTCCCCCACACCCGCTGTAGATACCGGCTCAGAACACACCTGGACAAAGACCTTTTCCATCTCCCTGGGGGTCTTCTGGTGTCTAACACACAACACACACACACACACACACACAATCTCTGAGTGGTCTTGTAAGTGTGCCTGTTGCTGTGCTGCTATTTGCACACGTAGGACAGGCTATCTGTCCTGTGCCTCTGTGCCCCTGTCATAGATACACTGGTCACAAGGATCCCTGTGACCCAGAGAAATGGGCTGGTCTTCCTAAGGTCGCCCAGCCTGGGTGGCAGGCAAGCAACCCCAGCCCTGTTTCTGCCCAGCCCTCCACCTTCTGCGCTCCTCACTGTGACATCAGGGCCCACAGGGGCATCTTGAGAGCGGGGACCTGGGAGCCTCCCACACCCTCAGGCTCCCAGGACCTCTGTGTCTGTCTCTCGCACATGTGTGCATGCGTAGACACACACAATGTGTGTCTCTCTGTTCACCTCTTTTTTTTTTTTTTTTATTCTTCTTTGCCATTTTCTTTCAAGCAGAAAATAAAAACATTTCCCATGGCTACAGCTTTGAAAGCTTCCCTCTTCGCTCTGCCTTTCTCCCGCCCCCACCCCCATGTGGATCCATTTCTAGAGTCAGCAGAAAGTCAAAAACAAATCCTGAAGATCAAACCTGACAGCCCACCCCCCCCCCTTCCTGCATCCATCTCCTTTGCCTGCATGTCTTAGCCTGTCTCCACCCTGGAGATGAACAGGAGGGAGCCCCCCAGCACAGGCACAAATGCACTCCCACACCTTCTGTGGCCACGGGGAGTCTCTTAAGAACCTTCCAGAGCTGCCCGTGCCAGAAAGGCCTGCTCACTCAGTTCCTCCTGCTGGAAGTGTCTGGGTTCTTCCTCCCACTCCCCTTTCCAGCCCTGCTCTTCCCAGCCCTCTCCTCTGGGAGGCTGCCTGTTGTAGATGGAATACCCACAAAATGCAGATACTCAAGTCCTAACCCCTGGACCTCAAAGTGTGACCTCCTTTGGAAACAGCGTCAGATGTCATTGGTTAAGGGGAGGTCATACTGGAGTAGGACGGGCCCCTAATCCAATATGACCGGGCCCTTATGAAAGGGGGGCACTGACAGATACAGGAGGAAGCCTGAAAAGACAGAGACAGAGACGGCCCTGTAGGAGACAAAGGGAGAGGCGAGAACCAGACTCCCCCCACAGCCCCTGAAGGAGCCCACCCTGCTCACACTGTATGGGCTTCTGGCCTTCAGGACTGAGAGGCAGTAAATGTCTGTTGTTCTCCTGCGGGGACAGAAATGCCCCAACGTCTCAAAGGCTTAGCCCAACACATAAAAATGTATTCTCCCTGACACGTTGTCTGCTCTGAGCCCAGGCGACGCGTCACGGCACCCTAGCCACTTACGGGCACCCGAGTTGTGGACCTTGACGGGAGACCATCACAGGGAAGGGAAGATCTCCGTCCTGGGGCGGGGGCAGTGGGGGGTGGGGGTTCAACCGCCAGAGCCCAGAAGTGGTAGGTCACTTGCACTCACCAATCATGTGGCCACACCCAATGAAACAGTGCTAGAAGGGGGGGGGTCGCCCCCAGCCCCGCCCCGTGCCCAGGAAGGACAGAAGAACCTAAGATTTTAAGTAATCTCTACATCCAACACAGGGCTCAAACTCGCAACCCAAGACCAAGGGTCTCGTGCTCTAGGCTGAGCCAGCCAGGCCCCCCGCTCCCCGACCTTGGCACTTTTCTTAAAAATTGTGGCAAAATACACATAACATACAATTTGCCATCGTAACCATTTCTGAGCGCACCGTTTCACGACACCAAGTCTGTTCCCATTTCCGTGCCGGCAGCCCCACCGTCCGTCTCTAGGACTTTTCCATCATCTCAAACTGAAACCCCGTCCCCCAGAAGCAGCTCCCACCCCCTCCCTCGGTGCCTCCGACACCCACCCTTCTGCTTCGTGTCCCCATCAACGGGACTCCTCTCAATACCGCGACGGAAGTGGAATCCTACAGGATCTGTCCCTTTTGTGTCCGGCTTATTTCACTTCGAGTAATGTCTTCAAGGTTTCACCCATGTTGGAGCAGGTGCAGAACGTCCTTCCTTTTTAAGGCTGATTAATGTGCCATTGTGTGGCAGGACCGCATTTTGTTTATCCGTGCGTCTGTTGCTGGACACTCGGGCTGCCCCCACCTTATAGCCCCTGTGAAGAACGCCGCTGGGAACAGATAACCCTCCAAGTCTTCGGGGTCTCTACGCAGAATTGGAATGGCCCGAGCCTGTGGCATTTTTATTTCTTTGAAGATTTTATTTATTTATTTGACAGAAAGAGACACAGCGAGAGAGGGAACACAAGCAGGGGGAGTGGGAGAGGGAGAAGCAGGCATCCTGCCGAGCAGGGAGCCTGATCCGGGGCTCGATCCCAGGACCCTAGGATCAAAACCTGAGCTGAGGGGCGCCTGGGTGGCTCAGTGGATTAAGCCGATGCCTTCAGCTCAGGTCATGATCCCAGGGTCCTGGGATCGAGCCCTGGATCAGGCTCTCTGCTCTGTGGAGAGCCTGCTTCCTCCTCTCTCTCTGCCTGTCTCTTGCTGACTTGTGATCTCGGTCTGTCAAATAAATAAATAAAATAAATCTTTGGGGCGCCTGGGTGGCTCAGTGGGTTAAGCTGCTGCCTTCAGCTCAGGTCATGATCTCAGGGTCCTGGGATCGAGCCCCGCATCAGGCTCTCTGCTCAGCAGGGAGCCTGCTTCCTCCTCTCTCTCTGCCTGCCTCTCTGCCTGCTTGTATCTCTCTCTGTCAAATAAATAAATAAAATCTCTAAAAAAAAAAAAAAAATTAAAATTAATCTTAAAAAAAAAAAAAAAAAGACCTGAGCTGAAAGCAGATGCTTAACGACTGAGCCACCCAGACGCCCCATCCTGTGGCATTTTTATGTCTCATTTTTTGAGGTACGTCCATGCTGTTTTCCGGGCACAAGTGTTCCAGTTTCTCCACATCCTCGCCAACACTTGCCATTCGACGTAGGGGAGTTGGTATCTCATTGTGGTTTTGATTGGCGTTTCCCTGAGGACCAGTGACGTTGATCACCTTTTGGTTTGCTCGTTAGCCATTTGTAGATCTTCATTAGAGAAGAGTCTGCACAAGTTTGCCCATTTTTAATGTTGTTGTTTTTGTTCCTGTTTTTTTCATTTTTAATGTTTTGAATTGTTGTTTTGTTTTCCGTCTTCGGCCCTGTTTTTAACACTGTGATCACCAAACTGGAACACTGGAGTGGGCCACCGGAGGGTCCTGGGTTTGCAAGCCTCAGGGAGGTTCTGCTCAGACCACTCCAGTTGTCAGGACACTCCTAAAGGTCCGCACACTCATGTCCTTGCATTTACACCCTCCTGTCTGTTTCACAAATACTCACAGGGTCGAGCCCTGATTAAGTGGTACAGAGTGGCCCAGAGTCCTGTCCTCAGGGAGCCTGCGGTCCAATGAGTGGGACAGTTTGGCCTACAGGGAGGGTGGCGAGTGCAGACGAGGAGGAGCGGAGGGCCTGGGAGCGGGGTGCAGGACAGACCAGGCAGGCCCTCTGTCCGCAAGGAGGAAAGAGGTATTGGAAGGAGTCCGTTATCAACCTCCTTAAATAAAAGGAATCCTGGGGCCCACAGCTAAAAAGCCCAGAAACCGAACACCCGTGGGGACGGATGGACCCTCCCTCTCCCCCAACCCTTCCATTCTCCCCCCGCTTCTACTGGCCTTAATCTCTCCCTGGAGCATCAGTGGTGCAGGAGGGCCTGGCCAACGCCAGATCTGCAGCAAGAAAAAGGAACCTCCCCAAAGGGACACAGGGAGAGTTGGTAGTAAAAGGAAGAACGCCAGGCAGGAAGACCCTACTCAGCTCTCTACCCATCAAGCCCTTCTCTGAGGGCAAGATCAAATCAGACCGGAGAGATGCCGGAGGGACAGATCCCCCCATGGAGACTTGCTAAGGAGACAGAAAGTCACCACGGGGCTTGCAGTAGCCACCAGCCCTGTGTTCCTTCTCCTCCCCCTCTCCCCCTCCGTCTCCCCCTCAGGGGTTCAAGTTCTGACTCGGCCACCTGCTAGACCCATGACATTTGCAGAGTCACCTCCCTGTCTCCTGTTGACCTGTCTCTCCTGCCCTCCCTGTGTCTCTGCACACCCCACCCACCCGCACACCAGGTCACAATCCCAGCTCCAGGTGAAAACATGCCACACTATAGGGCACGGTCCCGGCCTTCCCAAAGCGCCAGTCACGATCCCTTGTAACCTCGGACAATGGCCACACGCGGTATCTCCTTGCTGCAGCGTGACCTTGACATTCCTCCCATCCAAGGTGGCGTTGCCTATAACAAGAGGCGCGAAAGTGACACCGCATGGCTTCCGAGGTCAGGTCAGAAGAGAAGACTGCCAGGTCGCCCTTGTATGTTAAGAGGCTCACGTGGTGGTGAGCCAGGAGGTGAGAAGCTGGATTGCCCAAGGCCACCAAGCTATAAACCCCTCCCCCATGCTGAGGCCCTGAGTCGTCTCTCCAGGGGACAGCCTGGTGAGGTCCCGCCACCCGCCAGCACCGACTAATGCAGGTGAGAAGAAGGAGCCTCCTCAGAGCTGCATGAGTGAGGCTTGGGGACTGTGACGGCTCAGATCACACACAGGGCGGGCGGGTGGCCGAGCAGGGGCTGGAACCCAGTGCGGTTTGCTCACCCTGCCCCCAGACTGCCCTTCTTTGTGGCTGCTGGAATGACCATGCTCCTGGGCCCTCCTGGGCTTGAGCAGGAGCCCCTCTGGCCTCTGTCCCTTCCGTCACACGGCGGCCTCCCCGCTGGGTCTGTCTTCATGTGGCGCCCTCCACTCTGCGTGGGTCAGTCTCCGTGCCCCTTCTCCCCTTCTTACAAGGACAACAGTCATAGTTGATGAAAGGTCTGCTGTACCCCAGTGGGCCCTCATCTTCCTCAATCACATCTGCAGTGACCCTGTCTCCAAATAAGGCCACACGCTTGAACGTGTCTTTCTGGGGCACGCAATTCAATCCGCCACCCCGACCCGGGGGCCCTTGCCCCTCGGCCTCATCCTGCCACCAGAACACAACGGAAGCCCCTCCCTCAGAAGGCGTGGGGTCCTCCAGCCTTCTGTGAAGCAGAGGGGGAGACTGAGGCCTCCTCGTGTACCCACCTCCCTGAGGCACACATTCCCTGGCACGTGCCCCGACTGGAGGGATCCAGCCCAAAGCCACTGTGGCTCCAGGGGCTTCGACTAGGGAGGCCCAGGGACCCGGGCAACCCTCGGCCAGTGACTGTGTCCAGTCAAGTCGTCCTCCACCCTCACGTCCCACACCCTGCAAGGGCCCTGGCAGAGGCAGGGCTCAGACCCGGGATGCCTGGACCAGAGTTCCGCCTGTACGGCCTGTACACCTGTTCGTACAACTCCCTCTCCTTTCCGGGGGTGTTGCCATAATGCAGGAACAGAGGCCCCGGTGGGGCAAGTGACTTGTCCGAGATCACATGGCGGGCTGGCGATGAGAAGGTCTTGAACCCCAATCCTCCTGACCTGGCTGATTCCTCCCAGAGGCCCCTGCACCCCTCTCACAACTGCCCACGGTAAGTCAGCCTACAAGCAGGGGAGCCCAGGTCAGTCTGCTCAGGCCGCGGTAAGTCCGAGATCAAAGCGCACCCAGCACGGGCTTCTCCTGCGGCGTCCCTCCATGGCGTGTGGACACTGTCCTTTCCCTGTCTTCTCCATGGTCATCCCCCTGGGCATGTCTGTGTCCCAACCCCCTCTTCTCATAAGCATACCAGTCCTATTGGCTGACGGCCTACCCTAGTGACCCCCTTTTAACTTAATTACCTCCTTCAAGGCCCCATCTCCAAATGCAAATACGTTCTGAGGCCTTAGGGGCTAGAACTTCAACATACGCATTCCGGGGAACATAACTCAGCCTGTTTGGGCTCCTATAACAAAAACCCAGAGCCTGAGGGTCCTAAACAACAGGCATGTACCTATCACATTTCTGGAGGCTGGAAGTCCACGATCAAGCCAGCAGCAGACTCAGTGTTTGGTGAGAACCTCTGTCCTGGTTCACGTGTCCTCACTGTGTCCTCACATGGTGGAAGGGCCAGAGGACTCTCTGGGATCTCTTTTATGAGGATACTAATCCCATTCAGGAGGGCTCCATCCTCAGGAATTAATCACCTCCCAAAAGCCTCACCTCCTAATACCATCACATTGGAGGTTAGGATCTCAGCATACGAATCTGGGGGGAATACAAACATTCAGTCCATAATACAGCCCACACCAGAGGCCCTCTGCTTTATCATCTTCTCCCCCATGTTCAACCCAGTAGACCTCAGTAGATGTCCACCCAGTGAACAAATGAAATGACATAATCCCGGTAGGGTTTTGAAGGATGAATAGGAGTTCACTAGGCAAAGAAGGCAGAGACAGACATTCCTGGCTAAAGGAACAGTCAGTCTGTGCTGAGGCCTAGAGACCTCCCAGCAGGGCCTATGTGGCTCCCTGGTAGCATGCTGAGCCAGGCATACCCCACCCCCTGCACCCATCCCAGGTGACTGGCCACCCCAGGTTAACACAGGTTGACAGGCCACCCTGCCGACTTCCTAACCTAAGCCAAGGCCCATCCAGCCTCCACACGGAGCAGGGCCCCAGCGCCTCTGCGCCCAGGAGCCCAGCTTCAGTGATTCTAGGTATCTCTTTTCCCCTTCACGCCTGGGTGGCTCGAGCACTATTTATTCAAACTTGCATGTTATTGGTGTTTTCGTTGAAAGCCCAGGAATTATTCATGGCTGGTTTCGGTTCTCTTCTGGCAATGACCGCGTCTTTGTACACAAGGTACAAATTATCTGTCAGTTCAATTCACCGTCAATCAGAGGCTACCTCAAGCACCAAGAAAAGGAGGCTCAGAATGTTCTAGAAGCCAAGTCTGGCTAGAGGGAGCAGGGGCCTGAGCAGATCATGGTCCCCTGAGTCACTAGGGCCAGGGGTCGGGGAAGGGATACAAGGGGGGTGATCGGGGAACAAATCCCACCTCTGTCCCTTTTCCCTCCTTTAGCCTGATGGGCCTCAGTCTTCCCATATGAAAAATGGGTGTTGACGGAAGTCTGTCATGGAGACTGTCCATGCTGCTTTCCACACAGGTTGTCACCCATGCCCAGCTGTGTGACACATGCAGGGGGCCCTCTGTAAGGCCTAAAGAGGGGGGAAGAGATGCCAAAGGAAACAAGAAATGAACACAGAAGGGTCAGCCTCCGCTGCTCTAGGGGGCTGATGTGAGAACATGGCCCGAGCAGGGCCTCCTACTGAAAGGTGGGGTTTCCGCCACCCTGTTGAAGCTGGCCTCTCGACAGAATGGGAGTGAACCAAGGGTGCTGTGTCTGAGCTAGGTCTCCCCCAACTGGCACCTCCTGCTTCCTATGTCTTGGGGGTGACACTCCTTGAGCCCAGTCGCCATGCTGCGAGGAAGCCCAAGCAGGCCCGTGGAGAAGGCCACACAGAGGGGGGCCCTGTCACCAGCCTGCATGCACGTGTGGGCGTGGTGTCACCTTGGAACCCTGGGGGGGGGCGGGTTGCACCGTGGGGAGCAAGAGGCACTGTCCTTGCCGAGACCCCTCCCACGGCGGAGTCACAAGCAAAATAAATGACTGTCATTGTTCTGGGGCCATCAGTACTGGGGTGGCTTAAGTAAAACATGAGGTTCAGTTGAAAATAACTTCGTAGGCTACGTCACATACGCCTCCCGTGGGGGCCCAACGCCCCCTGTGTACCCATTGCCCAGACTTGCCCTGTGGGCCTCCCTGCGGTGGTCAGCTCACAAGTTCCTTTACCTGAACTCCCCTCCAAAGGCCCTCCCCTGCGGTCCCAGCTCTGTTTTCCGAGGTACAGGGGGTTAGGATGCCAACACATGGGCTTGGAGGGACACAGCTCAGCCCCTCCAGGTGGAGGAACCAGCCTGGACAGAGCCCCAGACCGAGGCTGCTCGGGGGAAGCGACTCAGCCAGGAACTGGGCAGCGAGACTTGTCTGATGCTGCTGAGGCGGGGCTCAAGAAAAGCCTAGAGTTGGGAACCGGGTCGGTCGTCTTCCCGGGGCCACAGTGTGGAGAACACCTTAGCTCCGTCCTGGGTTGAGAAGCTTCTCCCCAAAATTCACGTCTGCAGAGCCTCAGAATGGGACCTTCTCGGGAAACAGGGTCTTTGTAGATGGCACAAAGATGATGACAACTGAGGGGCACCTGGGTGGCTCCGTAGGTTGGGTGTCTGACTCACTCTTGGTTTGGGTTCAGGTCATGAACCCAGGGTCGTGAGATCGAGTCCCAAGTCGGGATCCACGCTCAATGAGGAGTCTGCCTGAAATTCTCTCCCCTTTCCTCAGCCCCTCCCTCCCATGCTCTCTCTCTCTCAAATCAATCAATCAATCTTTTAAAAAAAAGATGATTACAACTGAAACATGGTTAAGATGCACAGAGAGAAAGAGCGCGCACAAGCGGTGGGGGGGCAGCAGACAGAGGGAGAAGCTCTCTGCTTGGCTCTCTGCTAAGCAGGGAGCCTGACATGGGACTCGATCCCAGGGTGCAGGGATCACGACCTGAGCTGAAAGCAGGCACCCACCCAACTGAGCCACCCAGACACCCCACTTTTATATCTTATTTTATTTATTATTTACTTACACACTGGATTTTTGGAGTAGGCCCTAATCCGATGACTACTATTCTTATAAGAACTGGGAGCTTTGGATACAGACACCCACCTTGAGGAAAGGGGCCGTGTGACCACAGAGACAGACGTGGGGCTGGGGTGCACAAACCAGGCAGCCACCACCAGCTGCTGGGAGGGAGGCAGGATAGGGAGCGTGTAATCTAGGACTTCTGGCTTCTGGAACTATGGGAAAATCCATCTCTCAGCCACTGAGTGTGTGTGGCGATTTGCTAGGGCAGCTCTAGGAACCCAGGCATCCAGGGTCCCCCCAGGGCCCCAGCCGCACAAAGAACTGGGCGCACGTGGCCATCGACTCGTGGAGTGAATGTTCTTTCCGGACACGGACAGTTCCGGAACCCGTCCTTCTTTACACATCCCCATCAAGAGGGTCCCCGAGACCCTACCCCCTGAACCAAGGCAGGCCTGGGAAGGCTTGGACCACAAGAATGGGGCCAGAGTGCTGCACAGGACGTCGGGGGCTTGGCCAGGAAAGGCTGTGGTCCAGTGTAACTTCCCCCTGGTTCTCCGTGCGCGCGGCTAAGGAGGGCCACCAAGTCTAGGGTCCCATAGCCTAGGACCATCACGTTGCAAGGAGGCCACCAGGCGGCGCCCTGACTGGCATCCCCACACCTGTCGCTGTCACTGGGTCACTTGCCCGTGCCACCAGCCTCCCTGGGTCCAGGCCTGCCGCACTCTGTGCTGACCACCGCGGAGCCCACTGTGACCACGTGACAGACCACCGGCGGGAGCAGGGCTGAGCACCTTCCTGATTTCCTGACCCGCAAAATCCTGAGCTAAAAAAAAGCTGGTACTGGGGCACCTGGGTGGCTCAGTGGTTAAAGCCTCTGCCTTCAGCTCAGGTCATGGTCCCAGGGTCCTGGGATCGAGCCCCACATCAAGCTCCTTGCTCAGCAGGGAGCCTGCTTCCCTTCCTCTCTCTCTGCCTGCTGCTCTGCCTACTTGTGATCTCTCTCTCTCTGTCAAATGAATAAATAAAATCTTAAAAAAAAAAAAAAAAAAGCTGGTACTGAGTGGCTGCGCGTCATCCCAATTTGTTACACAGCAGTAGTAACTAGAACAGCCACAGGGGCTGGTGTGGTTAAGGCTTACAATGGGGTGCAGGGCTGCCCGGACGGGCCCGACAGAACACCTTGCACCTCCCGCTGGCGGGCCTGCCCCACACAGAAGGGAAGCTGGCCACGGCCCATGGCCTGCTGGGAGGGTCTCCCGTGGCTGCCCGTGGCTGCTGCTTGTGGGAGAGAGAGCCCCCCTACCCGCAGGGCCCCATTGGGAGCCAAGGGCCCGGTGGCCCCCCGCAGACGGCTGTCTGCACAAATATCTGCTCTACCCACAGCGTCCCAGACACAGGGCGGAGGGGCCCCTGGTGACAACACAGCCACCACGCCTTTATTGTGTCTGCTGTGCAGCAGCTCTGCCCGTCTGGCCCCTCTCAGTCGGCCTTGACATTGGTATTTAAACACGGCGCAGAGCCCCTGAGCCCACCCAAAGACAGCAGAGGCCTGTGCACACAGGCGCGCACACACGCACATGTGCTCGCATGCACGCTGACCTCTGAACGATGCAGCCGGCCCCGCTCTGCAAGCTGTCCCCGAGAAGGACGGCCGGGGCCGCGGGAGGAGCGCTGGGCATCGGGCCCAGCTCCACCACGGGTCCCCCGGGGCCCGATCGTTTCATCTGCGGTGGGGCTGAAGACACTGACAGCCCATGGTGGGCACGCAGGAAACGCTGCTGACACGAGGTGATTCAGGGGAGCAGGGAGAGAGACTGCCTGCCCTTCCCACCCCCTCTGCCCCCCCGGCGCCCTCAGGGGTCCGTTGAAGCCAGCTGCCACAGCCCAGTCAATGCCTGCTTTTTGACAACAGAACTAGCTGGTTCCTCCTTCCTTCTCACCTGCCCAGCCTCCTCCCTGAGAGGGGCAGTGAGCATTTAAGAGGGTGGCACAAACTGGGAAGGAAACACACACACATTGAGCACCTCTTGTATGCGTGCTCCAGCAGGCTGAGCCCCCCCCATCAAGTCCATCCAATACCTGCCCCTCTCCCCGCCTCCGTCCCCAGGCCCTGTACCCCGCCAGTTCCAGGATGCACCTTCCTTGGCCGGGCCAGACCCAGGTCTGCGTGGTCTCCCCATCTCCACCGAGATCTGAACGTGCTCATTAAAGATCCCGAATCCTGTGGCTTTTCAAACAGAGGCCCCCACCCCCGGGCTTGAAACCAGGGGATTCAAAGGCACTTCTCCAGGTCTCCAGCCCGAGGAACGGACAGGGGAGGAGTGGGTGCCTCGCTGAAATAGAGGGGGGGCCCCTGGGGGTTGCTGATGACTCAGCCAGCTAGGGCAGGTAGAGGGGCCTGAGCTGCCTTGAGGGGCACCAAGGTTCCTCTCCTTCCCCTCCCCCTCCCCTCTCCTTCACCCCGCCCCTTCCCTTCCTCCTCCCTCTAAAAATGCCTTTCAGTGGCCCTCTCTCGTTCCTGAAATTCCACCCTCAGGCTCCTGCTTGGGCTACACAACCCTTGCTCAGCGGCAGGTCGGCTCTGGGCCTCAGTGTCCCCATCTGTAAGCGGGGACAAGAGAAGGAGGACCACCTGACAGCAGAGAAAATTCTGGGGTCTGTCCCACACAGCAAATATGCGTCAAGCTCCTCTTCTCACCCTGGGGATTGGGGGGTGCGCAGCGGGGGGGCGGGGGGGCAGGACCCTCTTGTCCTTCCCCTCCCGGGGCCATGGTCTGCAGGGAGCAGCTGCAGGACACAGCACCCCACCCCCCGCCATGCCTGGAGTGCCTGCCACCAGCCACCCACCACCCAGGAAGGGGGCAGAGCCTCCCCCCAGAGGAGGCTGGGCTTGATGAGGTAGCAGCGTTGTTGTCCAAATGAGGCGCTGCAGAGGGTAGGCTGCTAAACATCACACACGACAGGTGGGCAGCCCTAGCCCCTACCTCGTATCCACTCACACACCCTCAGGCTCACTGGCCAGTCTCTGGAGCTCTATAGCCTCCCAAGACCCCTTGGCCTGTCGCCTGGTGTTCTGGGGGCTCTGGGGGCTCTGGAGGTCAGGGCTCGGGAGCTTGACTTGGCTGCGTGGGCCGTGGCAGCCATCAGGGTGTTGAGAGGAGTGACTATGCTCTTTGGGGACCTGACCCGGCTCATTAAGGGAGGGTCCCCCACAGTACCCGCGAGGGGACAGGGGGAGAGGCCGAGCTAGGGTGAGCCCGTCATGGCTCAGGGTTGCCCCGAGGTAAGGGATTCTTTTCAGGGATCTGGCTCAGGCTCTGCCACACCCACGAGGCAGCCCCAGGGACCCCAGGGCTGGCCTCTGAGAAAGGCCAGGTGTCAAACAGATCTAAGGTCAGACGCCAGGTCAGAGTCCTAAGTAGGCTGGAGGCGACCAGGCAGAGGGAGAGGGGTAAGAAGCACGTATAATGGTGACAGAGTTTCAGTTCGGGAAGATGAAAGAGGGGGACTGTGCCCGACGTCCCTGAACGGGGCCCAGGGCGTTGGGGATGGGGACGGATTCCGCTCCTGGGGGAATCCAGCCACCTGGCCAGGGCACTGTGGGGACTTTCATTTTCCTCCTTTCCTCCCAGAACCAGATCGTCCCTGGAGACCTAATCCCTTCTGGGGATTTTAAAGTCTCCAACTTGTCAAGGAAGAGGCCAGCTCCTGGCCTGAGGCAATGCCAGCTTCCCATTTTAATTGGAGCATTTTTAGCCCTGAGCAGGAGGTTCCCAAAGTCCCAAGCCTCCCTCGCTGTGCCCACAGGGACAAGAGACATGTGCCCGCTCTGGGCCCAGGGGCCTTCCGAGCCTCCACAGCCCCATCAGCAGCCCGTTCCTGTGGGGGGTGGGCACCCACAACTGTGCCAGGTGGGTGGACACCGCTCCTCTCCAGGAGGGGCTGCTGGGCACCCAGCGGCCCAGCCACCAACGGGGCAGAATCCCCCCACTCAGACCTCCACTCAGTGCCAGTGTGGTGGAGCCTCCCGCTGGCCCAAGGCTGTCCCTCTTCGATCGCTGAAGGTCTTGGGTCCAGGCAGCCTCTCGGCCCAGCCCACAGTCCACCTGCCACCAGAGCCAAGTGATGTGGTGGGTTAAGCAGTGTTCCCCCCAAAAGACACCTTCTCCAGGAACCTCAGGATATGACCTTATTTGGAAACAGTTTTTGCAGATACGGTTAACAGACACACACACACACACACACACACACACACACACACACACACACGGTGTGTGCGGGGGGGGGGGGGGGGGAACAGAGGTCGGAGGGAGACCCCCCCCCTCCAGCCAGGGAACACCGACTTTCAAGGAGAGCCAGAGCCACCAGAATGTGGCAAAGGCCTGGAGCAGATGCCGTGTCGAAGCCTCCAGAAGGAACGGACCGGCCAACACCTGGGTCACAGACCTCCGTGCTGGAAGCCCTAGCCAGGCCCCGAAGGGTGGACACGGGGAAGGGGGCTTGCTGCCTCCACCCCAGGCCCAGCCCCACCGCGGCTCCCAGCTCCCGAGGGCTAAGTTCCTGCCGCCGCTCCCGCACTGGGCACAGGATCTGTTTTCCATAAACACTCTTTTGAACCGAATTTCATTTTTCTCACCCAAGGAAAGCATCTGGAGGAGAAGGCCCAGACTCTCAGGGTGGAGAGTATAGGGGGAGGAGGAGGTTCTGGGTTTTGTTGAGGGTTTTTCCTTTTTTCTTTTTTTTTCCTGGCATTCTCTGTCCTTCCTGATTTTTCTCAAATGAACATGGGGGTAAGGGCGCCTGAAAGTGGGTTCCTGCCCCCCCCCACGGGGGGGAGGCTCTGAGATCAGGGAGCCAGGGGCAGGTGAGCAGAGAGGGAGGAAGCAGGTTCCCCAGGATGGGCAGGACGCAGTGACCAGTGCTTGGTTCTCCTTCCTGTCACCCCGTTGCTCCCCCAAACCCCGTAATGAATGCTGGGCACTGGGGAGGGAGGCGGTGGGAGGGGTACTCCAGGCAGGTAACCGCTAGGAGCCTGTGACCCCCAGGCTATCAGCCCTCCAGTGGGGCCGGGGAAGAGAGGGCTTCCTGCAGGCTTGGGATCTACAAGCTGATCTACACAGGCTGGGGCCTCCCTGCCCCAGATGGGGCCCCACATGGTCCCGGGAGGCCGCAAAGACCACCCGGGCCGGAGGCACCCACGCGGAGAGCGGCAGGGACTCGGCGGAAGCAGCTCCCCCCCCCCTCCCAAACTCAGCCCCTTTGCAGCATCTTTAATTTGTTTGTGCAGAAAATAAGCTAAGGGAGGCAGCGGAGACTTTGTTTAAAAAAGAGCAGGCCTCAGCATTTCCCGGGCGCTGGCAGCATGCCTGGGAGGGGGAGGGGGAGGAGGAGGGGGAGGAGGAGGGGGAGGAGGGAGCATGTGCATTCATCTCATTCCTGTGTGGCATCATGCCCTCAGCCGCTGCCTCCACCACCCAGCAGAGGCCCAGCCGGCCTCCGGCCCCCCAGCTCTGAGTCCCGCAGCCTCCTCGGTCCTGTGGCCTGAGCAGACCTGAAAGGCCCCTTCCATGGAGACCTGGGCCCACCCTCGAAGCTCAGAGAGAAGGGACAGCCGGCACGCCAAAGCCAGGGCTGCCCCAGGCTCCTGCCTCCCTGGCCCTCAGTGACCATCCTGTACAATGTGATTCCTGGGTCACTGACCCTTAAGTGAGGTGCAGCCAGGTCTACAGGCGCGTGGGAACGTGGGGGTGTGCCCGGCGTGCCCTAGGACTCCTGGCACACAGAGGCTTCCAGATCGGAGGGGTCAGCAAGGGCAGATTCTCTTCATGAGCCCCCTACTCCATGCCAGTCCCTGACGGCTCTCCGGGGCACAAAGCTACAGAGCGGGAGGCCAAAGCTCAGAAAGAGGCCGGCCCCACCCTAGAGCCCGCAGTGATGGAGCCTGGGTTCTCACTGGCCTCCTGAGGGTAGAAACTCCTCGCAGCCGCCCAGGGCCCCACCCCAGGGCCCTGCCTTCCCTGCTTGTGCACTCCACGGCCGGAGCTGCCCAAGGCTCCTGGCAGGGGTGGCTCTGAGCTTCCCCCACCCTAGGGCCTGGCAGGGCTGGAGAAAGCCCCAGGAGAGGTGCCAAGGGCACCCCCCATGCAGCCACACCTACTCCTCCAGATTTCGCAGGCTCTGCTGACCCCTGCTGGCCAGGCGTCCCATCACCATAGCAACCTGGACCCTGCCTCCCAACCCCCCAGCAAGGAGCGGATGGGGTAGGGGTGGCTCCTGGCGGATGGAGCAGTGTGGGCCCGCAAGCGTGGGGCCCACCAGGAATGGCAGGCCAACTCCAGGGGCAGCTTCCCATGAGTCCCACAAAATGCTGTGCCCCCACCCTGCCTGGCTACATATCTCCCCTTCCTCCACACCCCACCGCCCCAAAGACCCCGGAGCCAGGGTCTTCCGTCCAGCCCCCAGTCCTCACCACAGGACTTGCCCAGGGTGCAGACTTCAGGGGTTCCCATGACGGGCACCATGAACCTTCCCTCCCCACTGGGGCCACCAGAAGGCAGGCAGGGGGTGCCTCCCCCCAACCCCAGCTCCTCGGGTTTCCCTCCTCCATACTGCTGGCCTGCCTCCTCCTCTGTGCCTGGGCCCGGGCCAGCCACCCCTCACCTGTGTGCCTGTCACCTCTCACCTGGGCGGCTGTTACCCCCTCACCTGGGTGTCTGTCACCCCTCATGCAGGTGGCTGTCATACCCCAGGCCCAGGCCCTTGCTCTTCTGTAATCCCCAAAGTCATGAGTGTGTGTGTGTGTGCGTGTGTGCGTGTGTGCGTCCCATGGGGAAAGTCCCAGATCCTCCCTCAGACCACACAGGCCTGCTGTTCCCAGATGGGGGCTTGAAGCATCCTATTCCCACTTCCCAGAATGGTTTTCCCAGCTCCCTCTCTCTCTGTTCAGCAAAACCTTCCAGGACATTCTACCAGCTCTGACCTCTCTGGGCCCTGCCCTTACCTGGGGATTGTGTCCCCCCCGCGATGGTGCCCCAGTGACACTGCTATGATTGTGGGGTCCCCATCATGCCTGGGCTAAGCCCAGCACCGGCACTGAGAAGCATTTTTTGACTTGGGTGCCTCCTGGCCTTTCCCACCCCTGCTGACCATGCCCTTTGAGATGAGACAAGTCTGAGCCCTCACGCCCAGCACAGCCCACCTGGGGCTCCCTGCCCCCAGAACCTTGCACTGGACCTCAGTACACAGAAACGGAGAGCTGCAGTGACCCTTCTGGAAGCCTTCTGAGCCGGCCACTCAGTGGTGGGGCCTGGTGATGGGACATTGGGCCACCTTCTCTATTGGTCCCTTAAGATTGGGCAGTGGGCCAGAAGGACTAAGAGAGCCCTGGTCTTGCCCTAAGGTGGTCGGGGATCTTTGGTTGGTCCCCACCTCCAGGGCCTCAGTGTCCCCATCGGTATTCAACAGATTGGACCCATCTGGTTCAGACAACTTGGTGATGCCCCAGACCCTGATGGCTGAGGGGGAGACCAGTCCTTCCCAGATGCCCACCACACCCTGGGTACCCAGTCAGTCTGGGGGTTTGGTCCAGCACCTGCTCCCAGTCTTGCACCCAGAAAGCTGGTGGCAGCCACTATATATCCGTGCCCAGAAAGTCAGGGCATATTGGCCAAGTCTGGCCATAGCCATGGCCGTGGTGACCAGAAGCTATGTGTTGGGTCAGGGGAGGCCCCATGGGCTGGTCAGTAGATCAACCTTGCCTCCCAAAACACCTCTAACCTCTCTCTCTGTGGGCCTCTCTCCATCCACATCAGTCTGTTGGGTTTGGGTTTGTTTTAAAGATCTTAAGTCATCTCTCCACCCAGCGTGGGGCTTAAACTTATAAGCCCAAGATCAAGAGTGGTATGTTCTAGGACTGCCCCCTGCTCATCTATTCCTCTGATTTCTCTCTGCTTCTCTGTCTTGCTCTGTCTCTGGCACTCCAGGCAGTGGGAACAACCTGTGCAAAGGCCCTGTGGTAGACCAAGCACAGAGCAACAGAGGGCTCAAAAGGGAGACAGGCATGCAGATAGTAGAGCATACAGAGGCAAGAACATGAGACAGGGAAGGGACAGCACCACTGAGACTCAGACCAGGGCCATCCCCTCTAAGAACAGACTTGCAGGTTGACAGAGAACAACTCAAATCAGATCAGTTCAGGTCAGATCCACGACAGTCATCATACTTGTGTATCAGAAAAGGATCTAGTAGACACTGTGTGCTCCATAAAATTCAATCTATCCCACCCCCATTCTGTAGTCTCCCCCATGGTTTGGGTGGACCCTAATTGGACCTAGCACATCAGGGTGTTCTCATCTCCCCGGTCATAAGAATTGGTTCAGGGGTAGGAATAAACAAGGAATCCCATAGCCCAGTTGGCCAGTCACCATCCTAAACGGAGTCCTTGGAGACACTATTACTAAGCTGCTGGATCGATCCTGACCTGAAGTCATCCCTACTGGTTCTTAACTGAAATAAATTCCCTTTATTATTAAGCCATTTTGCACTAAGTTTTCTATTATCCTCTAGAATTTGCTTCCAAACACATCCCGGGAATGTGTTCTCCCAGAGACTCAAGGTAGCAACGAGGCCACCTCAGAAGCCAGACAGAACAGTTTCCAGATGGCAATAAAGCAAGGAATGCCTCTCCAGTGTCAAGGAGGATCAAGCTGCATTTTAAAAAGCAACAAAAGGTCTGGGAAATTTAACCCTTGGACAGCAAAGGCCTGCAATGCTCCGAGTGGGCGAGCGGGGGGAGGATGTAGGTGGCTGGCTTGGTGATGGGATCCAGGCCCCCTTGCTCAGCGGATCTCCAAGTCAGGTCCTGACGAAAATGCCACCCCAGCTACCGTGTCTGGCTGGCCTGTGCCCACAGCCTGCTGTCCAAGTCTCTCCATGACTGTGCCGCCAGCTTCCCCGCCACCTGAGCCACACTGGAAAATTGCCCACAAGTTAAAAGAGATTTCTTTCCAGCAGACATCGCTCCGGCAGATCCGAGCCTTATCTTCCCCTTCCAGAATGAGTGTTGTTCATTTCACTTCCTAAAATTTAAAAAAAAAAAAAAAAAAAAAAAAACACAAAAAAACCCAAAAAACGAAAACCAAACCGCAAACTGAAAAACAGGTGGGACCGTTTTAGGATCTGGCTGGAGTTTGTCTCGGAGCTGATAAGGAGAAGCCTGTTGCCAGGCAACATGGTAGCGAACCGCTGGGGAGAAGTGCCCGGCGTTTCTGGGGCACCCCCACTGCCCCCAAAGAGCTGGGCACGAGCAGGCCCAGGGCTCAGTAAGGCCTTTCTCATTCTAGAGAGGTTTCATCCCTAAGTATTTGGGAGCCCAGAGGGATGAGGAGCAGAATGGAGGAACCTGCCTGTGCAGAAATGGCATGAGACAATGTGTCACTAGGGCAGGAAAGCCAACAACGACTGCCCCTGGGGGCGGGGGCCTGGTGCACTGAAAGCAGTCAAAGGGAAATGCACATCGGGCCTGGGAACTCCGACTGGGAGGGCTGCTGGTAGACCTCAGGCCAACAGGGCCCGGCCTTGACCCAGCTCTGGTCCACGAATTCCTCGGTAAGTGGCACAGGGTATAGAAATTGTCTGATGAAATGTACAGCTGATCCAAAAAGCCGGGAGAGACAGGGAGAAACAAAACAAAACAAAACAAAACAATTTTCACTTGATCACCACCCCCAACCCAACCGAACCCAACCCAACGCAACGAAACCCCGCCAGGACGCTCCGTGTCGGGTGGGCTGTGTGACTGTGTGAGCTGGTGGTCAGCTGGTCAGGGCGGCGGACATGACGCCACCCACTTCCCAGGCTGTGCGGTTGAGCTAACGCACTTCATGGAGAGAGGGCTTCAAAGAGCGTGTGGTCCGCAGTGAGGACCCCCGCAAACACAAGCTATTACTGCTGTCCTTCCAATAACAATGTGTGAATGTAATATAGTCATTAAGAACAAGGGGGCCTGCATGACTCGGTTGGTTAAGCAACTGCCTTCAGCTCAGGTCATGATCTCGGAATTCCAGGATCGAGTCCCGCATAGGGCTCCCGACTCCACCGGGGAGTCTGCTTCTCCTTCTGACCTTCTCAGCTCTCATGCTCTCTCTCACTCTCTCCCTCTTAAATAAATCAATAAATAAAACCTGAAAAAAAAAAAAGAAAAGAAAAGAAAGAACGGTCCTAAAATGAAAAGGCTGAGAGCCGAAGGCACACATGGGGTGACATCCATCACTTGCAGGCCCCTGTCCTCTCCAGTGTCCCCACCCACCTTTCTCCCTCCTCCCCGTGACGCTGCTGTCCTTGGCTTTGGGGTGGTTAGCGATCTCCCCTCTGTCACAAAACCTCCCCTGATTCTTGTGTGTCGAAATCTCCGTCCTTCCGAAACTCAGATCCTATAAGGACTTCCTTGTCCGTCTTCACCACTGCCTCCCTGTGGACGGCTATTTCTAGAGACACCTGCCTGGGTTTTGTGTTAAATTCAGCAGCTCTACGCAACAAGCATGCACGGTCTCATGCTGCTTGCGGGGGAGGGGGGTGCGTAACTAGAAGCCCCTTAACCCAGTGGCTGTGACTCAGGCTCTCCTTCAAGATGACAGTCGAGCTGCTGGCTGGGGCTTCAGCCATCAAAAGGCTCAACTCGGCCTGAGGCTCCCCTTCCAAGAGGGGTCACTGGCCTAGCACTCAGCCAGACATGGTTTTGGGGAGCCAGACAGCTGGGGGTGGTGAGGCGTGAGACTAAGAAAGGATCACCACCCCGACAACGGCAGACATCTTTTTTTTTTTTTAAGATTTTATTTATTTATTTGACAGACAGAGATCACAAGTAGGCAGAGAGGCAGGCAGAGAGAGAGGAGGAAGCAGGCTCCTTGCTGAGCGGAGAGCCCGATGCGGGGCTCGATCCCAGGACCCTGGGATCATGACCTGAGCGGAAAGCAGAGGCTTTAACCCACTGAGCCACCCAGGCGCCCCAACAGCAGACATCTTAACCCAAACATTGAGAATGAACTCGAATGGCCATTTCTCCAGGGAAACATACCGATGGCCAATAAACGCGTGAAAAGATGCTCAGCATCTCTCATCATCGGGGAAGTTCAAACGGAAGGGGCAGCCACTTCATACCCATCTGGACAGGGCTGCTGGGGACCTGGAGAAACCGGAATCTCCCTGCTGGTGGGAACACAAATGGTGCCTTCACCACGGAGGACAGTACATCGGCTCCTCGGAAATTCAACACACCAGGTGCTTAGCTTGCTCATCTGGTAGAGCAGAGGACTCTGGATCTCAAGGTCATGGGTTCAAGCCCCATGTTGGGTGTGGAGTGTACTTGAAAAAAGTTTTTTTCGACACAGAACTACCCTAAAATCCAGCAAAGAAGATGGAAAGAAGGGACCCGAAGAGAGATGTGAATGCACATGTTCATAGCAGCATAGATGGCAATACAAGGCAGAAGTTACTCGGTGGATGGATGAACAATATCTCACACACACACACACACACACACACACACACACCACCAGGCCAAAACGAAAGACTGACCAAACCAAGGGCTGGCGAGGATGTTGGACAACCCAAGGAGCCTGAAGACCGGCTGCCGACCCTCCGCTCATGGGGTCAGAGGCGATACCACACACCAGGGGGGCATCTGGAAATGTTTGGGGGCTTTGATTTGCTGGTACATGAGGCATCCCTGGCATTGAGCACGGAGTTGGCAGGTTGGGGGGGGGAGCCGGGGAAGCTAATGTCCCAAAGACGTAAGACGTCACCCCACGCGGTAAACTGTCCTTCCCAAAAGCCAATGTGGAAAACTCACCAGGAAGCCATGAAAGCCACTTAGTGGGTTCCGTCCAACTGAAGTTTAGTTTTCCAACACAGGACAAAACAACAGGACAGGAGAAGACAAGGTCAAGTATCAGCGTGCGTCCCTCTCACTTAGGGCGCCCACCGCTTCCCGACCGCCTAGTTTGGGGTACTATGCCTGTGTTCTCCATTCTAGGTTATGATGTAAAGTACAGTCTTACTGGGGGCCCAGGAGGAAAAAAATGTCACAAACACGAGGTGGGGGTCATGGGGGGCTCCCTGTGGGTGTGCCAGAAGGAGGAGGCGAACATGTGTGGCCACGCCCCAGCAGGTGTCCGCAGTCTGTCCGCCATGGTGTCCTGAAGCTCTTGGTGCCCCACAGACGCCCAGCAGTAAAGGAGACTATAGGCAGGGCACACCTCGGAGGGGATGGTGCCCCTAAGCTCAGTGGGAGCAGTGTCTCCATTAGGCTCTCCCACAATCCCACTGCCCAGCTGGAGGAGGGCGCTGTGAGCTGGCCTGGGCCGGGCCCCGAACGCTGAATGGGGCAAGCGGCGGAGGTAAGGCCTAGGAGGTTTCCGGCCACTGGATGAGGAGTAAGACGACTGAGCCCCAGCGAGGACCCCAAAGAAGCGTGCACGGCAGGCCTGGCGGTGGGCACACCTTGTTGAGGGTGTTTTCTGAGCAGGCAGAGGTCAGGACCGGGACCCTCAGAAGCTCTGCCCTGGGCCCGCTGAGCCCCCTGCTGGCCATCAGACCCTGGGACCCATATGCACAGATGGAAGGGACAGACGCCTGGGAAGGGTGTCCAGACCCACCCACGTCTCCTCTAGAGCCAGTGCCTGTGGCGACGGCGGGCCTCACTCTGAGCCGCCAGGCCCAGCCAAGTCACCGGGGGCCACTGCCAGGAACCGGAGCAGAGGGCAGGGCACACTCGAGTCCCAGCACCGTGGTGGCTGTCCTCACGTGCCAGACCCTGTGCCCAGCTTGGGGACACGAGGGAAGGGGGACACATGGGACCAGCAGGGGCTGCAGCCCCGGGGGAAACTGACCGGATGGTGAGTGTGGCCAGCTGGGCACACGGGGCACCTCTGGGGCTCACAGAGACCTGTGGTACCGTGGCTGACAGGTCAGGGAGGGGACAGGTGGCCACACAAGGAAGTGTGCTTTTTACTCCCACGTCGTGTGTGTCGGGACGGCTACGGATAGGACTCTGTGTGTGCGTGCATGCATGTTTAGTGGGTTTTTTGTTGGCCAGGGGTTGAGCGGGGGGTGGTCTGTGTCTGCTTCAGAACAGCCTGTTGGGCCAGAGTGGCAGATTCCAGCATGACAGTCGGTGTCCCTGGCCTGGTCCTTGTCAGCAGAGGAGTCTGTCGGGGGCTTGAAGTCCCTGCAGCAGGGCCTGCCCAGTCTGACGGCAGAGGCAGAAGGGCAGCCGCCTGCCCTTCCACACCACCCCTACCCTCTGCCCGATGCCCTCTGCCTCAGAGCAGCTGTTCGGCCACTGAAAGGCTTTTTCTCCTCTCTCACTATATCTTTTCTTTCTTTTGCGGGAGCAGCGCTGCTCCGAGCTACGGTGCTTCTGGGAAACAGAGCCAAAAGTCTTGTTTGTCCAAAGAAACGATTCTTCCTCCACACGCGAGTACTGTTTGTGCGTGAATTGCCCCTCGCATGAGGCTGTCCTCGGCCCACCTCTCTCCCGGGGACCGTTCTGTCCCCGCAGGAGTTTGGCCCTAGCAGCTGGACATGCACGCCCCTTGGCCTGCTCCGGGCCTCGGTTTCATCAGCCCAAAGAGGGGTCGAGAGTCCTCCTGGAGGAGACCACACACATGGGGTCGCCAGCCCCAGCGTCACACGGTCGCTGACAACCCCCCATCGGCTGGGCCCTGGGAGTTCTAAAAGGAGCTTAGACTGCTTCGGGGGTCAAGGGCAAATGGACGAGAGGGGCCTGGGTTGGGGGCCCTGCACCAGCCCTGTCTTTGCTGGGGTTGGGGGTGGCGATCAGCACTGCTGGGACCAGACCTTTTCTCTTCTCAGCCACCCCACAGGGTCTGTGGCTCACAGCTGACCTGGCCGCCTCCTCCCGGAAGGACCTACAACCTTGCCAAGACCAGGACGACTGCACTAACCCGTCTAGGGTTCGCTGCTGCTGTTGGTTATTGGTTTGTTTTAACATTTAGGGCTTTAAACACATTTTAGGAACAAAAGTCCTTAGCGTCAGTTTTTTTGTTGTTGTTTGTTTTGTTTTGGTTTTGGTTTTTGCAGACACAAGCATTCCGCACAGACCGACCTGGACCGAACCAGACTGAAGAGTCTCTCTCTTGTTGGAATGAGTTCATGTCACCGAACATTCCAACAGCCGGTCCAAGCCTGCGCCCAGACCGGGTGCTTGCGCAGGGGAGACGGGCCAGCATCTTCCCTGGGGAAGGTCCTCGTCCACGGAGGGAACAGATGAGCTGTAGGAGAGGAACCACACTCTATTTGCTACTGGGGGGGAGACGGTCCCTGCTGTACAGACACCTCAAATTCTAAACACCTTTGGACCCTAAAATTGGATTTCTAGGAACGCCTTCTGTTCTAAAGAAAGAAACACACACACATAGTCCGTTTATAAGAACACTCACTGCAGCTGTTTCCAGAAACAACAAAACTGGAAGTGACCTGACTGCCCAACCATGGGGGATCAGTTAAATAAGTCTGGTAAGTAAAGCCATCACAAGTCACCGTGTATCAGACCACGGGGGGCAGGAACGTGTGCACCACGTACACAGGAAGCGAAAAGAGCTCTGGGCGAAGTCATTTGTGGAATATAATCCCGTTTTAATCTCTTCGAAACCTACGCACACATCTCCGCAGCCCAAAGACAAAGGCTGGAAGGATGCGCGCTGAAATATTAGTGTTGGGATTACTTTCGTGTTCCGTTGCTTATACTGGCTGTTTCTCAAATGAGCTTTATTGTATTAGGAAAGAAAGACGGCTTCCAAAGCCAAAGGCAGGACAATAACGGCCATTCGCAGTGATGTCTGCGCGAGGCACCTGCACTGTCTTGTGCAGGACAAGAGGGGGTTGCTTCTGTCTGGAAGGGCCCGGACCAGGGGGAGAGCTCCCTAGGAGGCTAACATCAAAGGCAGCTGCATGTTGAGGGACACGGCAGGCGGGGGGTGGGGGTTTCCACAGTCACTGAACAGGGCACTGAAGTGGAGGGAGCAGCACAGGAATGGGCAGGAGACACCTGGTGGGTCCCTGAGGCTGGCTTGTCAGACAGCCGAAGCCCCCAGGAGGGCCCAGGGCTGGGGGCTTGTCCCCAGAGGTCAGGGGCTACTTACGGAGTCTGTGCTCCCACGGTCTCCAGGTCCCTAGAGAGCAAGCCGTAGGAGCAGAAAGAAATGGAATGAAGCACTTCTTAAGGATATAAAACAAAAGCTGGGGAGCCTGGGTGGCTCAGTGGGTTCAAGCCTCTGCCTCCAGCTCAAGTCATGATCCCAGAGTCCTGGGATTAAGCCCCGCTTCCAGCTCTCTGCTCACTGGGGAGCCTGCCCCCCCCCCCGCCCCGCCAACCACCTCTGCCTGCCTCTCTGCTTACTTGTGATCTCTTTCTGTCAAATAAAGAAATAAAATATTTTTTAAAAATTTAAAAAATAAAAAAAACAAAGGCTCTCATCTTCCTTATAGATAGGGTGTCTATAAACCAGTAAGAAAAAAATAACATAAGGGTGCCTTGAGGGCGCTGTCGGCTGAGCGGCCGACACTTGGTTTTGGCTCAGGTCACGATCTCAGGGTCCTGGGATTGAGCCCAGCATCAGGCTCCACACTCAGCGGGGAGCCTGCTTAACATTCTCTCCCTCTCCCTCCGCCCCTCCCCTCTGCTTGTGCAAGTATGCACGCTCTCTCGCTCTCTGTCTCAGATAAATATTTAAAGAAAAAAGTAACATAGAATGGAGACTCTCAATGGCCTTTAAAATAAGTAAAAAGAAGCTCAACTTTGCTCATAGAAGAAATGCTCAGTGAAATCTCACTTCAGTACTATTTTTCACCCACCCGATGGGCAAAATTCAAAAGCTAGTGAACATCCTCTATTGGCAAGACGGTGGGAAGCAGAGATTCTTGGACACTGTTAGTGGAAATGTAAGTTGGTTCAACCCATCTCTGTGGAGGATGACGCGGGCGGTGCCTTTCTAATTACAAAGGCACATGCTCTCCGAGCGGGCACTTACTTCCCGGGAATTTGTTACAGACCCTTCCACACGTGTAAAGTAATAGTCAAGCGCTATTCTTAATTTGCAGCATCGTATGGAAGAGCAGAAGACTGAAAACCATCAAAAATTTAGCCACAGGGGATAAGCTGAGGTCCTAATACAGTATACAGCACCCGCAGAATATTACACAGCCGTCTAAAGTGACAGGGGTCACGGGAGGAATAATGGCCAAGTGGGAACCTTTAAAACTCACCCCTCATAGAAGCAATGGAAAAAACTGGCCCCCACAAAATGATTAGAATCAACTTTTCCAGAACTCTGGAAATCAACCAGAGGCCTGTAGCAACCGGGGGAATGTTTATTCCAGAAAAGTGACGAATCTTGGTAGGTTCAGCATTTTGTGGGGTTTTGACTGCCTCATCCCATCTCTCATTTGGCAGCTCAGCAGTGGCCTTGAAAACCAGCGGCCCATGTTCCCAGTCCCGGAGGAGCCGGGAGGAATGGAGGGTACTCCAAAGCCTCGTTCTCCAAAAATCCGGCATCCTTGGATACGGTTGCTGCCTCCCTGGAGTCCCCGTTGGAGAAATTCTCTTTATTTGACCTGACTCAGAGCTCACATCCTGCTAAAAGCCTCTCCCGGATGGGACGCCTGGGTGGCTCAGTTGGTTGGACGACTGCCTTCGGCTCAGGTCGTGATCCCGGAGTCCCGGGATCGAGTCCCGCATCGGGCTCCCAGCTCCATGGGGAGTCTGCTTCTCCCTCTGACCTTCTCCTCGCTCATGCTCTCTCTCACTGTCTCTCTCTCTCTCAAATAAATAAATAAAATCTTAAAAAAAAAAAAAAAAAAAAAAGCCTCTCCCGGGGAGGGCGGGGGGCATTTGTTGAAAATAGTTACGAAACAAGTGCTTCAGTGTAGTGCAGCACCTTAAACAATTCACAGTCGGCGCAAACACCAGACTAACCAAAATTATAGATAAATAAATAGTAGACCAGTCCAAAAGGAAAAGCGGGGGTCTGAAAGGTTCATAGGGGCTTTGAGAAGCTCTTACAGAGTCCGATCTTCCATCTTTGGTGGGGAAGGGACCCTGGGGTCCCTTTAACAGGGCACTAAGGGTTCCTCATCACCTTCCAAAGGCTCCACCTCCTTTATATCATCATAGTAGGGGGCGGGATTTCAACACGTGGATTTGGTGGGGGGATACAAAGAGACCATTGCACTGAATGATTCCTCTTCTAGGAGGCCCCAGGAGTGGTCAGATTACAGAGACAGAAGAAAACCCAGCTGGTGCCTTAGAAGGACTTCCGCAGAGCCCACCAAGGCTCTATGAACGGGTCCCACCTCCTGGACCCAGAGAGGGGTTCCTCGACCCCCGAGACCCCGCCACCAAAGGCTAGCGTGTAACTGTGTGAGCCCAGGTTTTACTCTGCACAAACTTACCCTGATCTTGTTACCACAGCTGTGTGGCACCGCGCCCCCCAAACCTGCCTTTGGGATGAGTGTCCTGTGACTAATCCCTCCTTTTAGGGCACAGAGACCCGAGCTGCTCTGGTTAAGAGCTCCATACTATGTTTCTCGTGAAATTATTTTTGTTCACTTTGTTTCCCTGTGTGTATCTTATCTTGTTTACATTTCAGAATTAAGCTCCTCCATGACCATTGTGGAGAATCTGGAAAAGGACCGAAAAGAACTGAAAGAAACAAAGTCACCAGAAATCCTTCCCTTTGGTGGAAATGCCTTGGCCAGCTGCTCTGTGCGCAGGGAGGACAGGTCAGGGGTTGCAGGGGAGAGAGGCAGGGGGAGTTCCTTGCCCACTGCCAACACCGTGGTCAAGGACACGAGTTAATGTTCATACGGTCCTGGAGGTCAGGAGTGTGACCCGAATCTCACTGGCCAAACTCCTGGTCTCACCAGACCTGGCTCTGGCTCGTCCCAGAGGCTCGAGGGAAGATCCCGTCTCCTTGGCTTTCCCAGCGACAGGAGGCACCAGGAAGGCCACCGCATTCCTCGGGTCCTGGTCCCTCCCTCCAGCAATGCTGCAGGCTCTCCCTCCTCTGCTTTCTAGGATGCTTGCAATTACATGGGGCTAGTCTCCCCATCCTGAAGCCTGCTGATGGGCAAACTTACCTTCGCTTTGCCGTGGACCCTAACACGGTCACGGGATCTGGGGATTCGGCCATAGACACCTTTGGGGGGCCTTATTCTACCTCCACAAATGGCCTGCGGGATGCTGCCAGACCCCAGACCAAGCCCCACGTGGGCGTCCCCTCCTGGGACTCTGGCTGCCACCACACCCCGCAAATTCGGGAATGCCCAGCTGGAGGTTAGGGCTCCCCTAGACACAAAAGCAAACCTGGAGGGTCGTGGGGTATCACCCTTTGGTAGGATTGACATCCTCTGACATTAATTCATTTCAGTTTCTCTTCATTTGCTACTTCACATGCTTTGATAATCATCAACGTCCCGGGTAATTAGTTCATTTGGAATCAAGGAACTTCGCAACTGGGAGGTGACCTCGGAGCTCCGAAGCCAGGGACTGACATGCGAGCCAGATCATCCTGTAGAAAGAGGCTCAGCCCACACCCCAAAATACCACTCCACTTCCACAGTCCCCTAAAGGCGCCTCTCAGCCTTAAAAAATTCATACGTAGACCCAGAAATTTCACTAATGAGAGTCTCTCCTAAGGAAAGAATTCTAAATATAGAAAAAAACGCTCCAGCACAAGGGTATCAGAGCGGCTTTCTCTGGAAGAGTGGCTAATTAGAGACAACCTAATTGTCCAACGACGGGGGACCAGCGTCCGTGTGACAGCGAACCACATCGTTAGCCTGACGAGCCAGGAAGGACACAGGATCGTGTTATCGTCAGGATCCTGCTTTTCACTCACAAGTGGGATGAGCGCAGCCAAAGGACATTTTTTAAAAGCACGGAACGGGGACTCCAAGGACATTCACTAAAATATCAACAGAAGCTCGCGGCGGCTGCCGAGAATGTGGGCCACTGCTCTTCCCCTTTGCTCTACTTCTCTGAAATCGTCCGACTTTCTGGGATAAACATACTAGAAAAGTTTACCTTGCATTGAACCGGTTGTATTCAGTAACTGGGGTGTCAAAGTACCCAGTCCTTCGTGCGAGCGTGTGAGTGCGAGGGTACGCGCCCACAATAGTAGTGTGAGGGCCTGAATGGGAATGTGGAAGCGCGTGGGTGTGAAGCGTGGCGGGGTGGGTGGGTGTGAGTGCTGGTGTGAACACACGGAGTATGACCGCTGAGGGTGCAGGCATGCACCGTGACGCGGGTGTGTAGGGTAGGTGTGCAGGAATGTGTGTGCGCGTGTGTAAGCATGTGTACAATGTGGGGATTATCTGCGTGCGAGGGGTCGCGTGCGAGCCAGTGAGTGTGTGCTCGTGTGTGTGTGTGTGTATGTCCGTGTGAATCTGAGCTTGTGCTCATGAGGGTGTGTGGAAGCGGGAGCAGGAGGGGCTGTGGGGGGAGGGAGGGCAGGAATCCACGGGCCGGGGGGCTTCCCAGGTTGCCCCCCCCATGCAGGGCCCCATCCCCTTCGTCACTGGGGTGGGAGGTCCTCAGGGCTTCGCTGAGGACTGTGTGCGGCGCTGGGTAGGGTCTCTGAAGCTGGGTACAAGGGGCTGCAGTCGCTCCCAGCAACCTCATACGGCTCCAGACAGGAAAGGTCCTAGGGAAAGTAGCTTCGATGACACCAGCGACCTCTGGCCTGGGCTCTGCAGTGGGAGACACACTCAGTGGCTCACTCACTCACCACCCGACCGCTGCAGGGCCAAACGCGGCCCAGGAGCTCCCAGGAGGCCCTCAGCTCTCCAAGGTCAGGGTTCTGCGACGCTTTCCTCCACTGCCAGGAGGGGTAAGCTGGGGACAAATAAGTCCTACGCAAGGCGCCTGGCGACAGTCCAAGCTTGTCATCCGCGCCCTCCCTCCCCCGCCTCCAGCCTCGACTGCCAGCCGTCGGGGCTTCTAACACAGACCCTCCACACACAGGACTCCTGCGCTGTCATCTCCGCCACAAAGAATGGCTTTCTTGGAGGCTCAGCCTATTGACAAAGTCCAGGCTGCCTCCCAGTCAATTCCAAGTCAAGTCAACGCCAAGTGCGTGGCCCGGTCTTTCCGGCACAGTGCCGGGCCCTACGCATTTCCCCATATGCAGGGGCTCTTCTCGGACCGCGAGGCACTTGCTAAAAACGCCACAGTGCTAATTCCCATTCCACGCACTCTCCACAGTGGGACCTCCCTCGACAGGACCCCCAGGGGGCTGGGAGTGGGGGTTGAGCAGGCCTCTGTCCCCTTCCCTTGAACGTGGCTGACCTGTGACTTTCTCAATCAACCCAATGTGTGGAGGTGACGCTATGGGACGTCCAAGGCTAAGGCGTATCCCTGGGGTTTTCCTGAGACACAGTCACCATGCTCTGAGGAGACCCAACTAGGCCACATGGACAGACCACAGGGAGAGGCCACACGCAGGCATTCCGGCTGCAGCATTCCGGCTGAGGTCCTGGTGGAGAGCTAGCACCAACCACCGTCACCTGAGTGAAGACACTTCCAGAAGATTCCAGCCCCCAGAAGAGGTCTAGATATCACGGAGCTGAGGCAAGACACCACGCTGTGCCCAGTCCAAACACCTGCCTCCTGAAAGCCAGGAGTGTCTCCCACTTTCTCGTCCACACCGTGATGTAGGGGTTGGCTTGTAGGACAGCAGCAGTGGCCTTCTCCCGTGGTTTCCCAGCCCTGGCTGCATCCCCCCACCACTTACCTGTCACCCTGACCACAGGTCACAGTGGTGTCTGAAGCACGGGCCGCTGGGACTTCTCGCCCCTGTGCTTCCACTATCCAGTCTGGCATCAGCAGCACAGTGGGTCAGTCCTGTCCCTCCTGAGCAGGTCACTGCTGGCCCTTGGGCTCTGTCTCCTCAGCTTCTCAGTGGCTCTGGGCAGAAGCAGACCATCGTGGGGAGTCCTGTGGGTAGGTGCATGCCAAGCTGGGCGACTGGTTCGGACCGTCAGGAAGGATGGAGGCCACTGACCCCTGTAATCGGCATTTGCCTCAGGCGACTCTCCTCTGGAGGACCAGTGGGGAGCTCAGAAGGGATAGCTGAGCCCTCTTCGGCCCACCTGACAGCCCCTGCCCTTGTCCCTCTGTCCCGCAGCACCCTGGGGCCCCCGCCCCTCCCGACTCCAGGTCCCCGCTCCTGCCTGGACACCTGCCCACCTGCCCCGCTCCCTCTGGTTCAGCTGCCACCTTCTCCCCGCTCCACGCTGCAGCCAGAGTCCCTTCTCGGAGCCCAGTCTACTCCTTTGGGGTTCCCGGGACCATCAGGTGCAGAGAGAGGAGACGGTGGTGCCAGGGGCTGGGGAAGGGGTGGGAGTCAATGTGTCATGGGAACAGCGTCTCAGAGTAGAGGGATGAAACGTTCTGGAGCTGGGCAGCGGTGGCAGCAGCACACCCGTGCGACTGTGCTCCAGAAGCCCACAGCCTTCCTCCCTGGTTCGCCTCCAGACCCCCTCCTGGGTCTCACATCTGCAAGCACGTAACCCCAATGTTGGAACAGCCATGGGTGATGAGTGCCCCCCAACCTTGCCCCCTGCCCCAGGGCTAGAGAGGGTCACAGGGGAAGGTCAGGGAGTGTCCCTTCTGGAAAGACAGCAAGGCCAGCTGGTTTTCTGAATCAAGTCCACTTTATTTGAAACTTTCCACATGCCACAAATTTACATGAAAATACCCATTCAAAATGTCATTTGAAAACAAAATTCAGGAGTGGGCATGACCAGACGGAAAAGATGGTCTGTGTGGAAAGGCAGGTGACACGTATTTGGTCACTTAGCACCTGGTCACCACATACTGTGAGCCCCCTGGCCGACTCACCCCCCCCTTAAAAACATGCTGAGCTCAACCGCTTCTGGTCGGCCACATACAGACAGGCAGTGGTCGAGGGGGGCCAGGGCCAGGGCCGGACAACCCCCTGCACCGCAGCCGTCGCGTGGCCGCCCCTCCTGCCCCTCGCCCTGCAGCCCGCCCACCAGCCTGCTCCGGTGAGCACGGCAGAGGAACCTCCAGCCCACACCGTGAAGACTCCACAGAAAACCACCAACTCGCCAGCTTTAGCCGAGCAGCCGCTTCTGCTGCAAACTGAGCCTCTCCCAGGCAGTGAACGTGGCTCTTGGACCTCACGGCCACAAGCAGCCCTGGGTCTCCCCCATTCCCCTGCCGGCTGGCCCGGAGCAGAGTGCAGCAGGTGCCCAGCCCCCGTGACATGAATGCAAGCTCCCCTCCCGACGCCCCATGTTTCTGAAACAGCTCTAGAAAGTAATTTAGATGTTCGGGTGACACCATCCAGCCTGTCTCGACTCCTGGCGAGAATCCCACATCCCCAGCACAAACACCGCAAGGGCACCCAAGCCCCTGCCGCACAATCCTGTCCCCATCGAAGTGTGGGGGAGGAGGCTCAGGGTCAAGGCCAAGGGAACTGTCCACCACCGCCCCCTTCCACGTCTCCATCCGCAATCCGGGGTCTCCGCTGAAATCTGCCATCAGCCACATGGCATTATCCTCGTCCATGAGCTTCTCATTCCTTATTACTCTTCCTCACGAGGCCTCGGCAACTCTCACGCCCTCCAGAAGCAGACAAGAAGGGCCCGACGGAGCAGGAGGCTGCCCGCTGCCCCCGTGGCCCCGGAAGAGGTCATGAAAGTGGGTCACCGGCGGGGTTCCCTTCTAACAAGGTGGGGGGGCAGGCTGCAGGATGGTCACCTTCTTGGCACAGACTCGGGGAGGGCCGCTGGCACAACCAGGATGGCACAGGCTGGTTTCAGACCCTCGAGGGCAAACAGACATCCGGGTCCGGCGGCTCCTGCGGCCCTGCTCCTCCGGCCCAACTCTCCCAGCCAGGCCTCCGCCAAGCTTCATCCTCTCAGCCAAGTGGCCTGCAGCTGTGGGTCCTGGCACAGGGGCAGTTAAGAGAAGCTTGCCCCCAATACCCAGCCTTGCAGAGCTGCCCGAGGTGTGTGTGTGTGTCGGGGGGGGGTCATCCCAGAGCCCATCCTGGGCCCCGGCTGTGGGCCTGAGCTGCGCGCCCTCCAGCCTGGTGTAGGACACGGGGGCTCAGAGGACAGCTGACAGGCAGGGATAGAATCCGCCTCCTGGGCATATGCCAGAGTGAGGTGTCCCTAAGGCAGCCTCCTTGAGCTGGGAAGCAAACATACTTGCCCGTGAAAAGGAAAAGCCATGGACAGGGAAGCTGCAGGCCTCTGGTCTCTGCAGGCTCCAGGGTCATCCCTGGGGGAGCACCTTCAGCCCCTCTGGCCGGGCTGTAAGGAGGCGTGGCAGCCAACACTCCGGGTCACCCGGGGAGGGCAGGGGAAGACCAACCACGGGGTCTAGGGCAGAGAGGTCACAGGCAGGAGGAGCAGCCTTGGGGGCGCAGGCAGCTTCTATCTTAACAAAGAGATAAACAACTTGGTCTCTCCTCATCCTGCCCACCTGCCCCAGGCTCTTCTCTCTCCCTCGTACACGCACACACACACGCGCACACACACGATCATGTGTGGAAACGTGCATGTACACCGTGCATGTGCATGAAGCAGACCACACTCACATGCGTGTGCACGTGGAGGTAACGCGCACACGCAGCCAGCAGTGCTGACCAGGCCCCTCTCGGCAGGCAGCATATGGTCTGCACTTAACAGCCCAGTTCTGCCAATTGGGGACCATTAGGGTGGGTTCTTTTCCCAGCATAAAATGCTGCAGAATATAAATTGCAATTAACACCGCTGCCAAAATAGCACTTAGCGAGAAACAGCTCAGTATTAACATCTGCCGAGTCCCGTCTCGGGGCAGGAGTGGCGGAAGCTCTTGCTCTAGGAGCGGGACGGGGACGCTAAGAATACAAGGTCTGCTGTGTGGGGGCGGCTCTGCACAACGCCCCCCACCCCCACCCCCGCCGGCTCAGCCTCGGTGAGCGGCCCCTCCCAGCCCTGTTTGGTGGCATCAGTGATGCTGCTGGTTAAGCCCGATCACTCATGCAAACAGGCTGCCCAGGCGAGTGCGTGAACACACCATCGCAGCCTGGGGGAAAGCTCACTCTCCAGCCGGAGCCCAGGCTGCTCTGGAGGAGAGGACACCCAGAGCCACCTAGGGCCCTGCGCACCTCGGCCCTGCCGGTCAGGCTGCCACCGGCCCCGCGCTTGCTCTGAGGGTCAGAAGCGGTCAGCCCCCATACCAGCCCCTTCCTGACCACCCTTACCTGGGGCGGGGGTTTCTGGGCACCACATGAAATAGCCCAAAACTGGGGAGGGGAGGTGCGCCCACCAATTCTCACACCCTCATCTACAGCCATGGGGCCTTACAGGAACCTCAGCCCCGTCTCTCTGGGGCCCAGGGCACCCCGTCTGTCAGCCTTCACCTGCGGGCGACCTGCAGACCAGTCCCTCTGTTCAGGCTGCAAAGAAGAGCCGCTCACAGCCTGGGGCAGGGAGAAGGCATGAAAACCAGGGTGAGGTGCGGGGAGACTCACCCCACGCCACCCGCATAGACCCCCGTCCACTCAGACAGGAGGACGGACGGGAGGGCAGAGCAGAGCCCGTGGGATGGGCAGGGACGGCCAGACAGACTGTTCCTCCCAGAGCCCTGACCCTGGGACTGCTTGATTCCTACAGCTCTGTCTGGCTTCCTGGACCCCCTCAGCCCCGCAGAGTTGGGGCTGCTGAACTATCCGTCCATCCCTCAAGAACCCAGGGAAGGAAAGGCAAGTGAAAAGCCCTAGGGCCACGGACTTGTTCTTTTAGTAGGAAAGCTGCAGGACACGCTACATAGAGGGGAAGGGGGACAGTCACCACAGACACAAAGTGGGAAGATGGCTGGGCTGGGGGCCCCAGAGGAGATGGCAGCCAAGAAGGGCACCAGCAGCGTGAGCAGGGCCCTCTGGGCCCTGCACCCCCAACCCAGAGGGAGACAGAGGCTGGGGGTCCCGGGGAGGCAGCCTCTGTAGGACTGACGTGCCCCTGGCTGGAAGCCACAAACAGGGCCCAGCGTCCCCCGCAGGCCTCCAGGAGCATCACCGAGAGAGATCAGGCCTGGACCTGGGGTGGAAGGAACCCAATCGCAGCCCCTCGGAAGCCACGGGCTGAGGAGCCGCCAGCGCCGGGCAGAGTCGTGTGGTAGAGGGGGCAGCGGGCTCAGCACAGGGAGAGAGCCTCGGACACTGGGAGGTCACGCCCCAAATTTGCATTAGCTGCACTGAAATTTTTAAAGTGCTAAATAAAGCTCTAGAAAATGATATAGTTGGAGCACTACTCTGGCTTTAAATGTCCTTTCTCAGTTTTAATATTTCAAGTGTCTTGAATGAAGCCAGGTATGTAGTTCCCCAGAAACACAGATCTTCATGGAGAGCGGGTCCTAAAGCTGAGTGCCGTGCTGGCTGGGCGACAGGCCTGTCCCAGGCCTCGCCCCACGGTCCCAGCCCCACAGGGGACCCTGCCCAGCCAGCGGCCCGGAACTTGTCTGACGCCATCTGGCTGGAAACCTGGTGGACACACAATTGGGTTAAAATGTGTCTTCCTGGGAAGGAGAGCCCCAAATCTGAAGCTTCCCACTGCGTCGTGCTCCCAGTGGGCCCGAAGGAAGGGCCCCTTGGGCACGCGATCACCAGCTGTACCCTTGTGTCACCGCGGGAGCGCATCCACCCCCACATGCACAGTGACCCCCACAAGGCCACCCCTTCAGAGCCTGATGCAGGTAGCCAGAAACACAGGACACCCTGTGGAGGGTGGAGTAGCGGCGGCGGACGGCACTGGTGGCCCGTGCTGCTCTGGGGACCCGGTCAGGGACCCTGAGGAGTCAGCGCTGCGCGACGGCTGTGAGTCTCAGTTCAGGAACACCCATGCTGGGCCCCGCAGGTCACCCTGATAGCCGGCTCTTCCTCCTCATCCTCCTCACAGATGAGACCCATGCTTCACCGAGCGCCGAGAGAAAGCAAGAGGAAGCTTCGGGAGGCCCTGGGAGACGACAGGTGTGCGGGATGGCTGGGCAGAGGGACATCCTTCCTCTTGGGACCCGGCAGGCCCCAGAGTCCAGCACAGGCAGGCAGTGAGCAGCGGTAGCCAGGCCACACGCCCGTCAGGGCAGTCCTGCTTCCAGGCCCAGGAGACTGGAGGAGGCGACAGCAGCAGGCGGGAGGCTCGGCTGCCGGAAGCAGCTTCACCCGGCACTAGCTGTCCCTGTCACCACCACAGGTTCGGGGGCTCCTCAGCCACTCTGCTTTTAAATAAGGTGATCTCATCCAGGTGCACCATGGGGACGTCCCGGATGACATTGGTCAGGCCCTCGTGGAGCAGAGGGAAGATGACGACATTCAGCGCAGGCCGCTCAGCCTGGAAACTGAACCAGAGGCAAGCCGTTAGCGGGGCCCTGGTGGCGCGGAGAGAGGAGCTGCCCGCAGTGGGCAAGGCCGCCCCAGCCTGGCCCCCTGGCAGAAATGGGCCTGCGGGCCCCACACACCAAACTCCAGGAGAGGCAGGGAGGGGCCGCTTCTAGGGGACATGGGGCAGGCAGCCATCGGGAGACAGCCGTGGGGAGGCCACCCGACCAGGGAGACAGAGAGCTGGAGAACAGCCTGTTGGAACAGGCCACAGCATTCCTGCCCAGCAGGGCCTCCTGGGAGCCACCCAAGCCATGCGAAGCCACGCCTCTGGGCACCTGAGGCCCCGCAGCCAGGACAACACCCTCAAGAGGTGGAGGGAGGGGACAGGCAGCCAAAACTGAGTGGCCAGAGGCCACCCTCAAGGGGCACCAACTCCCAGGTCGGGCGAGGCAGTAACTGCCAGGTGCTGCTGGGAGCCTCGAGCCTTCATCCCAACTCATGGCAAGTGGCTGCCAACTTCCCCACCGATCCCACCCCACAGGGGAAGAGCAGCCCCTAATGTAGCACAGAAGCATACGGTGGCCATGAGCATCTCCAGTCACCTCCCCAGGGCCCTGCAGGGACAGCCTGGGAAGGGGATGCCCTGACCACAGCCCCTCAGGTGATCAGTGGCAGGTCTCAGTGTGTTGCCGCCCACCCCGTGCAGAGGCCAAGAGATGAAACAGAAGCGCCAGCTGCAGGGGATCCAGGAAGAAGGAGACACACGGGTCCCCACAGAGCGCAACAGAAGACGTCCAGCCCCCGGGGTAACTTCTGTCCCACGGTTTCCAAGGACAAGAGATGGGAAGGTGCCCATAGAATAGGGAACCTGGGCATTTGCCAAAACTAAGGCGAGCTCTCTCCAGACCCACGCCCCCTGGAAGGGACGAGGAAGCCGCAGCCCCGGCCCACCCTGTGGCCTCCAGCAGAGGCCCAGATGGATTTATGACACTTGTAGAGTAAATGCCAAAAAGGTACTCACAGAGCTAGATGTTTTGGCAATAAAGGCGCCAAGGAAATACCTCCCAGTTCTGAGCTCAGTGCTCTGCTCGTGGGCAGCAGCGTCTATGACCGGGAACCTCGCAGGCAAGTCCTTGCCTGCACACCCGCTGTGTGATTCACTTGAAACCAAATATTCTCGGATGTGGGACGTGCGTGCAGACTCCTCTGCTGCCCGCCCTTCCAGAGGCAAGCGCCACCCCAGGCTCCTCACAAGCTGCTGTCAAGATGCTAAAGGGGAACTGATTTCTCACCCGAAGCCAGGAGCGCAGGCTGCGCCGCCTGCCTCGGCTCCCTGCGCGCAGCCCCGGGCAGCTCCAGGTGGCGGCGGGGCCAGGAGGCCGAGGGGCCAGGCCAACAGCGCTCAGGACCGCGCACAAGGTCCCGCGGGGCAATGAGTGCAGGTGTCCCCACCACAGTCCAACCCCACCTCCTGCTTGCTGTCGGTTCACACCTGGACACATCTGAACCGGACTGAGCTCCCAGAGCACACTCACAGCCGTTTTCTTTGCAAAATACCTCCCTGGGCTTCCAGGAGCCTGTGCCCTCTCGGCTACGGCCTCAAGGCACCCACAGCCCGACGGCCAGCACCATCACCGGAGACATCACACAGCTAGGTGGGCCTCACCAGGAGCAGAGGGAGAAGCGGTGACAAGTGGGAAGATGGCTCTCATTTGCATCCAACTGCAGGGCTGGGGCTCCCTGGGGGAGGGAAGAGGCCCGGTGGGTAGAGGCGAGCTCTTGGCGGGGCGGGCAGCAGGTGTATCCTGCCTCCTAACTTAGAACGCGCTACAGTGTGCTTCTGCATGACTCGGATATAGTTTGAGATTTAAGTAAACAGCCCCAATGAAATAAAACTTCCAGCTACCCACGTTTAAAAGCCATTGCAAGCTCGTGACTGGCAGCAGGACGGGTCATCTCTCAGGAACTCCCCCCTGACCAAGGCCAACAGCACTGCTAAGGTAAACACTCAAAGGTTGTGGCCAGTTCGGAGGACAAGAGCCAGGTGTAGGAGGTTCACGGGCTCACCCCCAAGGCCCCAGCCTGAGACACCCCGAGGAGGTCTCCCGTCATGCTTTGCAGGCTTTTACACCTCCTGCTGTCCTGGGCAGCAATGCAGGCGTAGGACATGTGTCGGGCAGAGCACTGGGCAGGCACGCCGGCCTTCCTGGAACTGCCAGCCATGGACCTCACCGATAAGAAGGCGAGCCCCACGCACAGGGGCCTGCTTGCTCCTTCCAAAACCCGGCACCTGCGAGCTCGGCAGCCAGGCTCCCACCAGAGGCAGCGAGAGGTGACCGCAGAGGCAGGGAGGAGACCCCACAAGAAGCAGGTCCCCCAGGGATCTCCGCAGACAGGGCAGAAGGCCTGTCTTCCTAGAGTGCCTGAGGACAGCAATTAAGTAAAGTTAACCTGTGCCTCCGCTCTGCCGTTGGTAACGGCTGCAGGGGGAAGAGCCGCATCGGAGAAAAATCTTTCCTTGAGCTGTTGCCAACCTACCACGGGCATTTGACGTGCACCGTCACCTATCCCAAAATCTCAGGACCCCAAGTACCTCCTCTGAACGCTCCTGGGAGCAGAAAAGAGATTTTGTTGGTTTCTAAATTACTGTTTTATTTAAAGAGAAAATATGACGGGCGCCTGGGTGGCTCAGTGGGTGAAGCGTCTGCCTTCGGCTCCAGTCATGATCTCCGGGTCGCACCGGGCTCCCTGCTCAGCTCCCACTGTGTTCGCTCACTCTCTTTCTCAAAATCTTTAAAAAATAAATAAGTAAATAAAGAGCAAGGGGCACATGGGGTGGTGCAGTCGGTTAAGCCGCTGCCTTCAGCTCAGGTCATGATGCCAGGGTCCTGGGATCAAGTCCCGCATCGGGCTCCTTGCTTGGCAAGGAGCCTGCCTCTCTCTCCCCACCTCTGCCTGTCGCTCTGCCTGCTTGTGTGTTTGCGTGCGTGCATGCACGCTCTCTCTCTCTGACAAAATCTTTTAAAGAAAAAAGAGCAAATGTGGCAGAAAATGTGTGCAGGAGCACAGAGCAGGGCCCCTGCACCCGGGGACAGAGGCCCTGCCCTGCCACAGCTGGGCCAGCCGCCCACTCTGCCCACCTCGTCATCCGCGTCCCGCGGTCACACGTTAGCCTGCAGTACAGAGAACACGCTGGTTCTGGACGTGGCTTAGGCAAGGGATGGAAACAGACACAACAGGAGTCAGGTTTGTTGCACCTCCTTCCAGTCCTTGACATCTTTACGTTAAACAAAGAACGTGTCCCCCCCACCCCTCCCCCGGCCTGACAGAGACAGGGAACCCAGGCTAGCCTTGGACCGGCTTCCCCGGACCTCCCACTCGGCCCTCGGGGCAGCACTCCCACTCAGGCACTCCCCCCTGTGGACACACGTTTATACCGATAAACATCATGTAAGGGAGCATAATTATTTCTGCATCTTGAACTGTATCCTCAGAATAAATCCCAGAAATAGGGTTACTGAGTCAAAACATATGAACACTTTAATACCTCCAAAGACAAGCCTTTGACAAACTCAGACACCTCTTATGGGCCACAGTGAGGAGCCACCTGACCTACCCACCCTAACTGGGTCAAGAGAACACAGTTCCGGAGCCATCAAGATGGAGCATGGCTGGGAAAAGACCCCCCAAGATCTCCTAGGGCACCTTCATCTTGCAAGTGCACCTTGCAGCTGGCTGTGGCCCTTTCAGAGACGCCGAAAGAAGCGGCCTGAGTGCCATGCACATCACCACCATGAGCGGACGACACGGGGGCTCAGTAAAGGCATGTCCTCTGGTCACCATGCCAGAACCAGTCTGGGCCCGACTCCACAGCGAGGGTGGGACCCCAGGACTTCAAGGCCTGCAGATGTCACGGAACTAGAAAGGGGTCTTGGAGGGGCAGGCCGGGAAGCGGGCCAGAGGCAGAACCGGTTCAATCAGCTACGAAACACCTGCTGGGTGTGCTTCTTTGCCAGAGAAACGAGAAACAACACGGAAGCCGACGGCCTCTTCCCCCCCCAGATAAAGGTCTTCAGAAAAGCCAAAGCAGTAAGACCAGGGCAAAGAGCCACTCAGGCCGTGACGATGGCCTTCGAGCAGAAAGGCAGACCGTGGCTGGGAAGAAAAGCACCTGGAGGGGATGAGGGGACATCTGTCAAAGAGCACACAACCCAGACGCTGCGCCAGGGAGGAGTGCAGGGAGCACCTTCCGAGCTCCCCAATGATCCTGCAGATGCCCAGAGCCCGCCTCGGAGTGGCCTGGAATCACCCCAGACCCCTGTTTCTGCCCACCTATCCTGCCCTCCCGGCCACAGAGGACCCGAGGAGGACTGCTTGCGGTGGGAAAGGTTTGCCGGCCCACTAGCCCATGTAGTCACAGCCCACCGCGGGGTACTGGACCCCATCCCGCCACTCGGGTGGCCTGGAAAGTCTGGACCCCAGATTTAATCACTGACCAGCAGCCAGGGGCTACAGTCTGGCTCCTCACGTTCTCGCCACCCCCACTGGCTGGTGGCTGCTGTGGCTCCCACAGCACCCGGCCCAAGGCCTGTCCACCCCCAGGTCCAGCCCTGTGGGCCTCCCACATAAACAGAGCCAGAACTCGCGAGCCTCCAAGCTCTGAGGCGAGACCGAGGGTCCCCCTCCCACACACACACACACCCAGAACCTGCAGAAGCAAAACCCAGTTGGCCTGGTCCTTGTCCAGGTCACATGTGGCTCGGCATTCCAGGTAGGAATGCCGAAATGTTCCCAGAAACCCGCCACAAAAACGAGGCGAGCCGATGCAATTCACAATGGAGCTCAACTGCCCCTATAACAGCAATTAAAGCCATAAAACTGCGCTAATTCTGTATTTTAAAATCCACTTTCCATTCTAGAGCTCCCAGGGTTCCCCAGACTTAAACAATTAATCGCTCCATCTGTAAACTTTACTCGTTTCTAAACATGCTTATAGAACACACACACAGACGGAGCTGTGCGCATTTTCGGGCCAGGAAGCGGCACATGGGAGAGGGAGGCCCAGAGCCGCATCGCGGCCCAGGCCCAGGGGCTCAACCCCGGTGCTGGCCAGCAGGGAGCAGGGCAGTGGGCCAGGGCCAAGGAGCCGTGCGCGAGGCTCGGGCAGCTCAGGACTTGCAGCAAACCGTCTGCCTGCCTCCCAGGACCACATTCCTCACCAGCACGAGTCCATGCTGAGACACACACTCAGGGACGCCTAGGGGAAGGAATTTCCACAGGGCCTCAGAGGCAGAGACCTGACTCTGACTGGCACGGAATGTCTGGCCCGTCCGACCCGAGTCGCACCTGCTCCCACCCAGGGACGGGGTTCGACGTTCCTGGAAAAGGAAGCTATACGGCTCTGAGCGGGGCCCCCTCAGGGGGGTCAGCAAGAGAGGTCAGTGACAAGGAAACACATATGGTGTGGAAGGGCCAGGAATGGACACGGCCCTTGTGGTCACTAGCACTAGGAGGGCCAGCACCTTCTGGAGAGCCCTCGGCCAAGTTCAGGACCGGCCTGTCCTCACTGCAGCCAATTCCAGCAACATTCAGGGAGTGCGTCAGGGCATAAGTCTCTTCCGCCCCCCAGCCTGCTCCCCGAGCGCCCCTGCCATTCTCACGTGGCGCCACGGGATATCCTAGGAGCAGCAGAGGGCCATGACCTTGCAGGGTGACTGCAGCAGTCTGTGATCCTCACGTGGCCAGGCAGTCTGATCTACAGAAGAAGGCCCTTCCACCACCTAGTAACACGCACCAGGGCACGCAGAGTGCCCGGTAATGCCATTGCCAGGTTAGGCAGCACGAGGGACAGGGACTGCGGCTGCGACTTCCGACAGGAGAGTTGGCTCAGGAACTGACCGGCTCAAAGTCACAGAGCCAGCAGGAGCAGAGGCCATGGCGTGAGCCCCGCTCCTGAGATCTGAGGGAGAAGGTGGGGCTGACCTCAGCAGGAGACCACACAAACCATAAGCAAGTTGCTGTCACTCTGCGTAGAACACCACGAAGACTGGAGCACGGACACTGCCCTCGCCCAAGCCCCGGGAGCCACGAGGCCTTGCAGGCGGCTTCCAGGAAGGACAACATCAGAGAAAATCAGAGAGGTAGAAAGCCCCTGGGAAGGGCCCTCCCCACCCAGTGCCAGGCCAGGGAACGTGGACAGCAGAGGTGTGGCCCAGTGCACAGCTCACACAGGAAGCAGCAAAGGGCAGTCCCGCTGCAGAGGGCCATATGGCCCAGCTCCCACCCTGGACACTGGCCGTACTGAGTCTGACTGGGGCCCAGATGGAGGGCGGCTTGGCGGGGCGGCTGTGCGGCACTCACTCAGCCAATACAGACAAGTCTGGGTTTCTAGACGGACAGCAAATGGAACAGACAGAAGCTGGCTCTGGGCAGGGTGTCTGAGGCCAGGAGGGAAGTGGGGGCAAACATCTGACCCAATGAACTTGAGGTGTTTTCACGGTTGGGGTGGGAGCAGGGGGGCGGCAGGTGGAAAGCTTCGTCTTGCTCCCCCGAGGGGCCCTGAGAGCTTCCAAAGCCACAGGTGTCGCTGCCCCATGGCACTGTCCCAGCTCTAGACCAACAAGGAACCTGACAACAGGAACACTGGAAGGACCCCTCCAAACCTAGCGCAGGCGAGGCCACAGAGGTCAGAGAAAAGCCCAAAGGTTAAACATTTCAAACTTGAAAGAGCAAAGAACAGAAAAGAAGAGCACAAATGCCTGTCAGGATACTACCACCAGCTCCCCTCCCCACTGAGGAAACTGAGGCCGCCGGACTAAGGCCAGCCACTTCCTGAGAGGCTGGGCTGGGCAGGGAACCCAAGTACTGGCAGGGCCAGAGCTGCTGGCCTTGGTGCTGACCCACAGGGGCACCACAGCACCACCTACCACAAAGCCACTTGTAGATCAGACACGTGAGGCCACAGGAAGATGCTGGCCCTGCAGAGAGGGACATGCACTGCCGACGTCACAGCAGCCTTGCAGCTGAGTCACTGCCAGGGATAAACCGCATCTCCACACTCTCCACACTCCGGGGCCGGGCGGGGCGGAGGGGGAGCAGCACAACAGCCTGGGGCTAGGCGCTTCTCTCACTCAGTAATTTTCTGAGCCCGAGGCAGGGAAGGAGATAAGGAAAGAGGTCTCAGACAAGTGAGAAGAGATTCCCGCCTTTCCCTTTGCAAGCTCTCCCCTTCACGGAAGGCGGGCCTGCAGGAGAGAAACCAGCGCTTTGCGCAGGGACACGCTGTTTCCTGGGGGCCGCGGCGCCACCTGCTGGGCACCTCACAGAAAAGCACCCGGGGCCCCTGCTCGGCACCAACACTTGGTTGGAAGGCCAGCAGGTCCCCCACCTGGGGCCCCAAGCTGCCTGGAGCCACCCGGTGCTGCTTCGCAGCCAGGAAAGACCTCTGCATGGCGTGCTGGATGGCCCAGACCCACAGCCGCGGCTGCGCCCCAGACAGTGGTGGACAGCACAGGCCACCAGGAGGATATCTGCACAAAGGGCGCCAGTGCCTCTCCACCCGGGTGCATCTCAGCCCTGCCCCCAGCAGCACAGCTGGAGGGGAAACCTGGATCTGGATGCAGTCCTGACAAGCCTGGAAGTTTCTTCAGCCCCATGAGCCTCCCTCAGGATTTGAGGGCCCTGGGTGAGATGCCCACATGGCTCTGGAGAGCCCCACATGGCATCTGGCACAGCCCCCTGGAGGGGGCGGGTGCCCGTCTTCCCTCTGGACACAGCCTCCCATCCTGCCCATGCTGGGTTCCAGGCTGCACTCCTCAGCTGCACGTCCCAGAGCCCTGGTTTCCCTCTCTATACACTGGGGCTATGTATCTCACAGCGATTCCACAGAGGAGTAACAGCGTGCTGGCATGCGAATATGGTGCTCGCACAGCCCCCAGCGTCAAGGCAGGGGCCCAGAGCAGAGGCTCCAAGAGGTCTGCTGGAGGAGCACACAAGGGCAGCCACACACAGGGTTCTCGTCACAGCAGGCCAGAGTACACCCTTCATGCCCTACAGCCAGCACCAGGCATTCAGCGGGCCCCACCACAGCCGGGGCCTGTGCCACGTGCTGGAACACAGGGACAGAGGGACGGTGCAGGAAGTCCACCGAACCAAGGCTGACTCTGGGTCTGGTCTCAGGTACCAGGCCGCCGGCAAGCCCAACCCTGAACCTGGCTTGTGCTCAGAGCACAGACACACTGGGAAGACAGAGCTCTCACACCCCAGTCCTCAAACCTCATCGGCTGACGGGCTGCCAAGCACGTAACGGGGTGTGCTACGCATCCTAAGAAGGGGGCAGGTGGGTGCAGTCTGAGAGGCCGGAGTGGGAAGCTCTCAGGCCAGCGAGGGCTGCACCTGAGCAGGCCACCAGGACGGGCCGGGAGGATGCCAGCAGGCTACAGGCAGACAAGGTGGGCAGACGGGCACCTTGGGAACAGAACCAAGAGTGAGAAAGAGAAACTCAGAGCAGGGACCGGCATCTCAGTGCCAAGTCTCATCAGCTGGCCGGAGCGCTGTGTTGAGAAGGGCGCGGAGGGTCAGAATGCCAAAGCAGCTTCCTCAGCTGGTGATGCCTACACGGACACAGCACAATCTCTGAACTGTGTGGTGACCTCAGATGTCCTCTGTTTCTGAGAAGGCTCATGTGTACACAGTGAGAAAATCCAAAGCTGGTTCCCATGTCTGCAGGAAACTACCCTTCAGGCATGAGAAGCAGCAGGGCCGCTGGCTCTTGGCAACAGGAGGGAGCCGACGGGCCAGTCCAAGCCCTTCTGGGCAGAACACGTCTAGCAGGGAGGTGTCACCTCCCCGAAGCTGGAGCCCCCGAGTGCGGGGACCTACTGCGAGTCAATGAGAGGGACAGAGTACCAACGACTCTTCCCAGAGGCTAAAAGGGCAGACCTGGCCCAACCGCACCTGAGAAAACCAGCCTTTGCCTCCTCCTACACCAACCACCACCCCAGTGAGCAGAGAACAGGAGGCTGAGGAGAGGAACTGCCCCACACCCCGCTTTCTGGACAGTGACGGTCCATCCCAAAGCCCTCAAGCCTGGGCGTAGGACAGCTGGCATCCCACTCAGCCCTCTGAAAACGGAGTGCCAGAGGCATCAGCTCCATTTTACCCCACGAGGATGCTGAAGTGTCCAGACACGATGGTAAGCATGACCTGCCCACCGCCGGGGCCTCTCCCCAGGCTCCAGAGCCAGAAAACTCAAGTTGAAAAGTGAAGGGAAGTCAATGATACACACAGTTAGCTATGACGGCCAGAGCAGAAACCATGATGACACCCATATAACAGATACGAAACAAAATTTAAAATAATCATTTGCAGACTTATCGACACAAAAACCATGCACAGTATGTCAAAGTTTTTTAAATATCAGGGTAGGAGGGGCGCCTGAGTGGCTGAGTAGGTTAAGCCTCTGCCTTCCGGTCAGGTCATGATCTCAGGGTCCTGGGATCAAGCCCCGCATCGAGCTCTCTGCTCAGCAGGGAGCCTGCATCCCCCTCTCTGTCTGCCTGCCTCTCTGCCTACTTGTGATCTCTCTCTCTCTCTCTCTCTGTCAAATAAATAAATAAATAAATAAAATCTAAAAAAAAAAAAAAAATCAGGGTAGGGGCGTACGGCTGGCTCAGTCGGTAGAGCACACAACTCCCAACCCTGTGGTTGTGAGTTCAAGCCCCACGCTGGGTGTAGAGACTACTCAAAAATAAAATCTTTAAAAAAAAAAAATCAGAGGGGACACCTGGGTGGCTCAGTTGGTTGAGCAGCTGCCTTCAGCTCCAGTCATGATCTCGGGGTCCTGGGATCGAGCCCCATGTAGGGTTCCCTGCTCCAGGGGAGTCTGCTTCTTCTTCTCCCTCTGCCACTTCCCTTGCTTGTGCTCTCTGTCACTTTCTCTCTCCTGCTCGCTCTTTCTCTCTCTCAAATAAATAATTAAATCTTAAAAAAAAAAAATCAGAGTATAAAACCACATGCTAACTGCATCCCAGGTCCTCCAGCTGTGACTCTGCTGAGTGGAACCGTGCGTGGGGACCTTTCACTTACAAGTAGCTTGATGCATGTTGCGAATTTTTATAAATTATAAACACATATGATTTTAACAACCAGGGAAGCGAAAACCTTAGCTAATAAGCCTTCTCTGGAAAAGTTCAGCAGCAAACCACAAAGACAACAGACTGACATGAAGTCTGTCCGGCAAGGCCACTGAGCCTTAGAATCCGGGAGACCTCCTGGCTGATGGCTCTTCTCCGAACTCTGCAAGCAGCCGGGGCCTCCTCCCCTGCCCCATGGGACTTACATAAAAGCAGGGGAGGAGGCAGCGACCCTCTTGGCCGTCGCTGAAACAAGGCACCAGCAGTCAGCTCCTGGGAGCACCACACTCCCGCAGCCAGCGGCGTTTCCTCACAAGAGGTCTCGAAATGGCCACTGCCCAAATTGTTCAGGTCTCTCCAGGAAGCATTCCCTGGACTCATTCACATTCTAAGCTCCCCCGTGTTCCGGTTCCACCTGCAGGAATGCCACACTCACTAGGGGACAAGGGAGCCCTGCTCTGCAGGGAACTGCAGGCAAGGGAGGCCCCCAGCGGAGGGCAGGAGGGGGATCGCTGCCCCACGAGGAGCAGGAAGTATTTCAAATCCATGGCCCTCACCCACGACTGTCCTAGTAACTGCTGCTTCCACGTCTGAACCAAGTACAAAGACAGAAAGAATTCAGAGTTAAAAGATCTTAGCATCGGGGCACCGGGTTGGCTCAGGCAGCGGAAGGTACGACTCTTGATCTTGGGGTTGTGAGTTCGAGCCCCATGCTGGGTGTAGAGATTACGGAAAAATAAAGTCTTCAAAAAAAAAAAAAAAACAAAAACAAAAACAAAACTTAGCAACAACTTTAAAGGGGAACAGGGGCTAGGGGAGAGGGATGGCGACAATGCCGGTCTGAGAAGACGGGGAAGTCCAGAGCTGACGGCTACACAACGCTGACGCCTCGGAGATACTGCGGACCCCGTGCCTGATGCCACACTGCAGTGAGCACCGCGACAAAGCAAGCCACACGACTGACTCTCAGTTCCCTGGTGCATGGAACAGTTACGCTTATTCTGTGCTGGCGTCCAGCATTGTTACAATCTACATGCCTTAGTTAAATAATACTTTATTGCTGAACAACACTAACCCTCTTGCCTGAACGTCCACAGCTGTAACCACAGATCCTGAGTCACCGTAACAAACACGACAATGAGAAAGTCTGAAACATCGCGAGAACTGCCAAAATGGACACGGAGACACACAATGAAGAAAGGAGCTGGAAACGACACTACACTTGTTCAACGCAGAGGTGTCACAAACCTTCGATGTGTAAAACAAAACAAAACAAAACGCAGCATCTGTGAGTAAAGGATAATAAAGTGGGGCATGCCTCTACACTTGAAAATGGTCAAAATGGGAAAGTTTATGTTACATACATAAAAAATCCCCCAAATTAAAAAATATCTCCCTCTTCAAAAAATAAAAGAAAGAAAGAAGATCTTTGATAAAGAAGAGAAGAAAAGAAAGAAAAAAGGAAGGAAGGAAGGGAAATCTTTGCACCTCAAAGAACTTCAACCCAGAGGAGGAAGACAGAGATTGCCGATCTGGAATTTCTTCTCATGCTCGGGGCAGAGACGGTCCACGGCCCCTTGGGGCGCACGGCGGTTCCTGCCTGAGAAGCTGTCTCAGGTCCAGCCAAGACACAGGCGAGGAATCTGACACTGAATATCGGAGACTTCAGTTCCATCCCTCGCCTGACTTCCCCAGTGAGAGCTAGGAGCTCAGGAATCCCAAGAGTCGGCCCATGGACACTCCCTGCTGTCACACAGCCCAGTGGGGACCCAGAGGACCTGTGGGGCACTGCAGAGAGGCACAGAGGCCACACAGGCATCCAGAGTTTTCCACTGGAGGGGAGCCTGTGAACACTGCCTCCCTCAACTGCTTTCCCACCAACCTCCAGCTGACTCAAGCTCACCGTTTCTTACGGGAGGGGCAGGACATACTCACCTGGCCAAACGCGTATCTGGCCACTTGTTAACTCGGCCCTCAGTGTGACCTGGGTTTACAGGAGCTCTCAGAGCTTTCAGCACGAGCCGCGAAGCACTCAGACGACACGTGGCGGTCCCTGGGGAGGTTCCCCAGAGCCATCACTCAAAGCTCACGTGGCTGTATTTTGCACACAAACCAACCAGCTTTGATCCCTGCATTCTCAGGAGAGGGTAAAAGACAAGTGGCAGATTTAAAAGGAAGCTCTGGGTGGACAGGGGCCGTGGAGGAGGTCGCTGAATTCATGAGGGCAATGTGACACAACAGTGAACACAGCAGGCAGGAAAAACCAAGAGGAGAAAAGCAGTAGCTTCGGGAGCCCTGATACGGTGGGCCCACTGACTAGGAGCAGCAGCTCGGACTCCCAGCACTCAGCACCCCACTCGAAGCCACAGCCAAGGCTCACTGGCCCCGAGCTTTCTTCTTCCCTTCCCCAGAGAAACCCAACAGAGAAGGAAGGGTTCTGCAGAGCGGATCACAGACGAGGATACGGCCTGGTGAAAAACACAACAGACCAGGCTCGCTGGGGACAGCCGAGACCAAGCACAGACACCAAGAGGGCCGTCCTCACCCAGGAGACCAGGAAGATCTGAAAGTCTAATGACATCAAGGAATGGAACAAGGACATGGGGCCGGGACTCTCACAGCCCGTGAGTGGAAGCAGGGCTTGGGAGAATGGCTTTGGAGAGCATCTTGGCGTTTTCTTAAACGCACTGCCTTCGAGGCATGCGCAGAGCGCACGTGGGGGAGCAGGCACAAGGACCTTCACGGGGAGAGAGGAAACACGGGACACAAGTGGAACACCCGTCGGCGCACGGACACATAAAATGCGACGAAGCTGCCGGGAGGATCGGCGCACACGGCCCTCGGCAGCCCCGGTACAGAGCCACAAGAAAGTTCAGATCCACGTCGGGGGGAAAAGCACAGGCTACACAGCCACGTGCAGCGTTACGCGTCTGTGGGGGTGACGAACGCACAGATACAAAGCCCAGTACCCTCTTGTGCCCTTGGGGATTGGAAAAGCAAACTCTTGCTGGCAGGTTCAGCGAGTCAGAGAAGCTACGCTTCCATCAATACACGATCGTCTTCTATTTCTATTTTTTTAAGCTTCTTAAAATAAATTTCTTTTTTTTTTTTTTAAGATTTTATTTATTTATTTGTCAGAGAGAGAGAAAGAGAGCGAGCAAGCACAGGCAGACAGAGCGGCAGGCAGAGGCAGAGGGAGAAGCAGGCTCCCTGCCGAGCAAGGGAAGGCAAAAAAAAGCCAGAGCTGAGGTTCCACGTCCACAAGGTCCCTGGAGTTGTGAGACTCACAGAGACAGAAAGTGGAGGATGGGAGCCGGGTCCAGGCCGGGTCCGGGAGGTTAGAGTTCAGCAGACAGAGCCTCCCTTTGGGAAGATGAAGTCTTGGGGGAGGGGGGCTGCACAACGGCGCGCACCTGCGCGATGCCCCTGGGCAACACAATTACACACTATAACAAGGGAGAACTGTAAGGTTATACCTTACCACAATGAAAGAAGAATGCAGGGCAGTAAGCGTGAGTGGTACGGACAGAATTCCAACACACACATCAGGGAAAAAGCAAAGCACATATAAAAAAGAAGGAGATAGGAGAAAACACTATCTGTTCATTTGTGTAAAAAAAAAAAAATACGGAAAGAGTAACTGAGCAGTGACAGGACCAGCTGTCTGCAGGGGCTTGGCGGTGAGTTGGAGGGAAAGGACACAGGGCGGCACTTCTCCAAGGGGGACAGAATGTGCACTCCAAGCCACAGCGAGGCCTCACATACCAAAACCCCAGGCAAATACAGTCCACCAGGACGCGGTGTGAATGCCAAATGCGACATAACACAGTGATGCAGAAAGCTAACTGCGTTACAAATGAGGGCCAGGACCACACTGAAGGAGGCGGGAAGCAAAAAATGATCCTGAGTAACTCCGGAAGGCAGGGGACCACGAGGATCAGACGAGAGCGGGAACACACACGAGCCTCCAGGCAGTGAGCTGCTGTTTCCAAAACTGCCTTCCCTGCGCAGTAGGACAGAGCGAACCGCAAATACGCTGCGGGTGGTGAGAGCTGGGCTGTTTACCTACGGGGGGGTGGGGGTGGGGTAGTAATGTGTCAGGAGGAGGGGGTTCTGCAGGAACCCTGGGATACAAAGTGTCAGTATGAACTCGCTTTTAATGTCGATGCAAATACAGAGGGTGGGTGGGTGTGCGCGTGCGCACACGTGCCTCTAAGAAAAGACGTAGGTGAAATTCCCATTCTGTCCACAAGGGGGCCTGGAGGCGATAACACCCCAGCAGCAGTGAGCACATCCTCGAGCCAACCTTGGTTTCTAATTCTGCCCTCCAACAAAGGGAGCCAGGCTCCATGGAGAAATGGTTGCTTCCAGGGCTGGGGCTGCAATGTCTGGTAGTGCCAGAAAGGAAGGAAGTGCTCAGAAAAGGAAGGGGCATGTTCCAAGGGCACAGGACCCCGTCTGAAAGAACACCCCCGTGGCCAAATCTGGAACAATCTGTGCAGCCACATGAACAGTGGGATGGTGATGAAAACCCACTGAATAAGATAAATATCCATGAGTCTATTCTGGTACCAAGAAATATTAAGTAAGGAAATGTGGAGAAGGGACTGGTTCCTTCTCACAGCACAGTTCCCAGAACAAATCTAGGAGGAACAAAGGAAACAGAAAATCGTCATTAGCCAAATATCAAAGTAACAACGGTCACTGGCAAGCTCCATCAATGGACACTAAAATCAGTAGACAAAACTCTGACAGAAAACAGGGTATCTGCAGACTCTCAAAGTTTCTTCCCACCAGGTGACTATTAGTTAGAAAGGGAAAAATGGGGGTGCCTGGGTGGCTCAGTGGGTTCAAGCCTCTGCCTTCGGCTCAGGTCATGGTCTCAGGGTCCTGGGATCGAGCGCCGCATCAGGCTCTCTGCTCAGCGGGGAGCCTGCTTCCCCCTTTCCCTCTGCCTGCCTCTCTGCCTGCTTGTGATCTCTGTCTGTCAAATAAATAAAATCTAGAAAAAAAAATTAAAAAAAAAAAGGGGGGATGATGGGGGGCATGCAGGTGGCTCAGTAGGTTGGGCGTTCGACTCTCAGTTTCAGCTCAGGTCATGATCTCGAAGTTGTGAGACTGAGCCCAGCCTCAGGCTCTGCGCTCCGCGGGAAGTCAATCTGCTTCAGATTCTCTCTCCCTCCTGCTCACACCCCCTCTCTCTCACAAATACATAAATAAAATCTTCAAAGAAAAAAAAAACAAGGGAATAATGCGACTACAGTCAAGAAACCCTCAGACAGGGACACCTGGGTGGCTCAGCTGGTTAAGTGGCTGCCTTCGGCTCAGGTCATAATCCCAGCGTCCTGGGATCAAGTCCCGCATCGGGCTCTTTGCTCAGCAGGGAGCCTGCTTCTCCCTCTGCCTCTGCCTGCCACTCTGTCTGCTTGTGCTCACTCTTGCTCCTCTCTCTCTCTCTGACAAATAAATAATAAAATCTTAAAAAAAAAAAAAAAAAAAGAAAGCCTCAGACACCCATGAGAAGACGGGCCAACACCATATGTCCCTGGCACAGCACACTGAGGACACGGCGTCACCTCTGCGGACTTCTGGTCCAAACTCACGGACATTCTACCAACACCTGGCCAGTGTTCTTCACAAGTGTCACGGTCATGAAAGACCAGGAAAGACTGAGGACTGTCACAGACCGAACAAGGCTAAGGAGATGGGACAAGCAGTGTGAGGAGCAGTTCGGCATCACACCCTGGAAGAGGAAAGGTCCAGGGATGGGGCTGAGGGGCTGCCAGGGGCTGCAGGCTGAACGGCTCCGGTACCCCACATCCGGAGAATGGTTCCGCAGGGACAAGGAGCTTCCACGCAGGAGGCCGGGGATGGAAAGAACACTTCTGTGCTGCAACTGTGTAGAAATTCAGTGTGTGGCAGAGGGAGCGCCCAGGAGCTGAGGGCCCATGGGGAAAGGAAGCCTGTCTGTTCTCACGCCATCTCTGCCGGCATCTTTATGTCCAAGAAGCCAGGGACTGGCCCCTAGCGACCCGGCGGCCCCCTGTCCCTCCGCCCAACCCACCCTCAGACACTCACCTCCGGAGCAGGGACTGCTGCAGGCTCTTGCAGGTGGCCAGGGACTCCCCGGTGAACATGTGGCACACGACGACACGCAGGCAGCGGGCCATGAAGGCCAGCACGGCCTCGGGCTGGAGTGTGCCGCTGCGGGACACCAGGCACAGGCGCTGTAGCGCGGAGCACTGGCTGAGCGCCTGGAAGAACTGGGCGTTCGCGCTGAAGTAGGGCTGCTCCAGCCTGCAGGGGGAGAGGACAGTGAGCTCTGAGCTGCTGGCGGGCGCACCAGCCACGGGGGCCTCTCGGTCCAGGGCCCCCCACCCAAGCTAAAGAGGGCCCACACCAGCTGTCCCCACGCTGGACTACACCACAACCCCCTGCGGCACTGCTAGGGGACTCAGAGCCCAGGGTCTTCCCAGAAGATCCAGAGTCGCAGGGAGACCCCAGCCAAGTCACTGCTCAGGCCCTAGAGGCCACCACGTTTGCTGCCCTGCCCGCTCAGCAGTCCCCCCACCTCAAACATTGACCTGCTGGGCAGGGGGCAGGGAGACGTACTTAGATACAGTCCCTGTCACACAACAGTGCTCGCCTGCAATGCATGGAAAGAACGCCAAGGGACAGGAAGGGGATCTGGAGGCTGCGGCGGGAGAGGCCCCCAAGCCAGGCAGGACCACTCCAGCCACATGAGGAAGGCTGGGGAGTACAGGGCAGATCCACAGTCCTCTATATGGGCGCCGGGCAGGGCCTCAGCGCAGGCAGGAAGGACTGCCAGAGTCAGCACGGACTCTCTGGCCACAGGGATGAGAGCAGGACCCGGGAACACGGAGTGCAGGACAATACTCCAAACCCTTCCAGAACTTTCTGCATACACAAGACAAAACCCCTAGAGGACAGAACAGTTCCAAGGGCAGAGCAATGTGGTGGGGACGCACTGTCGGAGGCACTGAGGAAAACTGACAGGGCAGCTCAGTGCCAGCTGCGAACACAGCTGTGGAACCAGCAGAGGCCCGGATCTGTGGCAGGACACTGGGCCACAGGCCACAGGAGCCCTCTAGAATGAGAGCCAGTGGAAGAAAGATGGGCTGGGGGAAGCTAACAGGATTCCAGGAGCTACCAGGAGGAGCGCCAAGAACTAGGAGAAAGGAGAGGGGAGCTGGTGGGAGTTGTGCCCCCACCTCCATATGTGACAGTCCTAACCCATGGCACCTGTGAATACACCTTCCTTAGAAACAGGGTCTTTGCAGATGCAATGGCGTTAGGATGAGATCATGCCAGACTGGAGGGGCTCTAGTCCAAGGGCTGGTCTTTACAAGAAGGCCTTAAAGAGACACTGCATCACAGGGACACGCGGGGAAATCGCTAGGGGACAACACAGGGCTCACAAGAGAAGTTTCTAGAATGAGCAAGAAATGCCCACACCCACAAGGCAGCAGGTCTGTGCTGGGAAAAGAGTGTCCTGTCCCAGCTCCCACAGGGAGAGAGAGCCCAAACACTCTGAATCGGGCCACATCCTGAGAGACGTTGATCTGACCAGGACTGGCTGTAGCGCCGCAGATAGCCCTCCAGTCCTCAAAGCCAAGCAAGGCCCAAACAGGTCATGCACTAGATCCCTGACACCCAAACACCCAGGGACGCTAACAAGTCACAGGACAAAGGAAAAAGGATTTTAAAATGGGGTCTTTGAGGGCTACCTGGGTGGCTCAGTCAGCTGAGCGTTCTCTATTTTAGCTCAGGTCACCATCTTAGGGTCATGAGATCGAGCCCCACATCAGGCTCTGTGCTCAGTGCAGAGTCTGCTCGAGATTCTCTTTTTCCTCTCCCTCTCCCCTCCCCCTGCTCGTGCTCTCTCTAAAAATAAATAAAGCATTTAATAAATAGGGGTGCCTGGGTGGCTAAGTGGGTTAAAGCCTCTGCCTTCGGCTTAGGTCATGATCTCAGGGTTCTGGGATCGAGACCCACATCCGGCTCTCTGCCCATCAGGGAGCCTGCTTCCCCCTCTGTCTCTCTGCCTGTTTTCTCTGCCTGCTTGTGATCTCTGTCAAGTAAATAAATAAAATCTTTTTTTTTTTAATTAAATAAATAAATAAGTAAGTAAAATAGGGTCTTTGAGAAAGACCAATGCCAGCCATCTAATAGAGCAGCCACCAGACAGAACATCCCCCAACAACAGAATGTTCCATTCTGAACTGTCCAGTAGGGGAGGCACCACTCACTAAAACGTGGCTAGTGAGACTGGGTGTGTGTGTGTGTGTGTGTTTTGGGTTTTTTTTTTTTAATTTTTTTTTTTAAGATTTTATTTATTTATTTGACAGAGAGAGTGATCACAAGTAGGCAGAGAGGCAGACAGAGAGAGAGGAGGAAGCAGGCTCCCTGCTGAACAGAGAGCCCGATGCGGGGCTCGATCCCAGGACCCTAAGATCATGACCTAAGCTGAAGGCAAAGGCTCCAACCCACTGAGCCACCCAGGCGCCCCATGTGTGTGTGTGTGTTTTAATATTTTATTTGCTTATTTAACAGAGAGAGAAAGCACAAGCAGAGGGAGAAGCAGGCTCCCCACTGAGCAAGGGAGCCAGATGCGGGGCTCAATCCCAGGACCCTGGGACCATGACCTGAGCCAAAGACAGACATACCTAATGACTGTGCCACCCAGGCGCCCCAGTGAGACTGCTTTTATACTTATTTTATATTCTTTTTTTTTTAAGTACTCTCTGTGCCCAACCTGGGGTTTGAACTTACAACCCCAAGATCAAGAGTCACATGCTCTACCAAATGAGCCAGCCAGGCGGCCCTTAATTTTGCTTTAATTAAATATAAGTAGAGTATTGACTCAGTCAATAGAGCTTCTGACTCAATTTCCAGGTCATGTGTTCAATCCCTGCATGGGTTATGGAGATGAAAGAGAGAGAAGAAAGAAAGAGTAAAGAAGGAAGGAAGGAAGGAATTCTAGTAAGCTCCAGAAAGAAAGAAAAAAATAAAAATTGATTCCAGTAAACTCCTGACACTAATATTGTGGCGGGGAACTGTGGGTCCTCCTGGGGTAAGATTTCAAAAAGCCTCACATTTACTCTCCCACCATCAGCGGAGACTCCGAACCCGTGAGGGATGACAAGAGCCGCAGGAAGCGCGAGGCAAGGGGGAGGCCGCTGGTGCAGCCGTTCTGGGCACCAACCCTATGGCGAGAATCCCCCAGCAGCCACAGCCGGCAGAGACGTGACCCAAGCAGGTGTCCCATTCCAGAGATGTGAAGCCCCAGCCTGACACCCAGACCCCACTAAAAAAACTCCATCCTTAAAGAAAGAACTCAGAGAGCCAGCAGAGAGCAGCGCCCCTCAGAGATGCGAAGGTGGCTGTGTGCAGTCCTAATGTACCCCAACCGAGGGCAAGGTGACAACCGAAGTCACACAGGGCCCAGACAACAAGCAAATGTCCTCCCAGCTAGGAATGTGAATTTTTGGAAAAGATGACTTCTCTTGCAAAAATGTTTGAACTTTTTGAACTTTTTCATTTTTTTTTTTTAAGATTTTATTTATTTATTTGTCAGAGAGAGAGAACACGCACAGGCAGGCAGAGTGGCGAGCAGAGGCAGAGAGAAAAACAGGCTCCCCGCTGAGCAAGGAGCCCAATGCAGGACTGGATCCTAAAACCCTTCATGACCTGAGCTAAAGACAGCACCTTAACTGACTGAGTCACCCAGGCATCCCTCATTGTCTCTTTCAAAAACAAATCACTCTTAAAAGTCCTAAGGTAAGCATCCCTTTGCAGACCTGAAAGTGGGAATACAGGAGGGGTGGAAGTCCAGATCCGGCCTGTGGCTCTGGCCGATCCCTGAGACGACCTGCCGGAAAGGAAGCACAGGCCTGGGGCACCCTGGTCACTAGGTGGCGCTGCGGGTCCACGTGACTGGGAGAGCTTGGCTACAAACCCAGTAAGCACAGGGCTATGTGTTGTGTTCACATACCCTTTTAAATGGTTTTCAAGGTTTTCAACTAGCCAACCACTTCCAGGCTCTCCCACTCTGAAGGAAGCCGCCTACAACAGGTGTTTGGGAGGGGGGCAGGCCTGTCCACTCCACCAGCTGCCTGGACTGGCAGGGCCCACACATCCCAACCTCAGCTCTGCTCCCAGCACTGCGGGGGGGGGGGGGGGGGGGGGGGGGGCTGGGAATGACGAAATGATCCATCACAATCACCTTCACCTTGGGGGGCCCTTGGCCCTGCTCCCTCCCAGCCATGCCTCAACCCTCCAACCAGTGAGAATCTGACCTCCAGAGCCCACTCCCCAGAGGTAGCCTCTCTCCACGAGGTTCTGCGGGCACAGGAAGGTGCTCAGGGAGCACCCCTCATCTGCCCGCCCACCTCCAGAGGGACCTAGCTAGGCCTCTAGGGCGGTCTCGGGACAGCCTCCAAGGCCTGGCTCCAAAGCGGCCCTCTTGCTTCCGCCCAGACGCTGCCCTGGTTCTGAGGTCATGAGCGGCGCTGGGTGACTCAGGGTAATGCTTTCCCCTCCCTCCCCCGTGAGGCAGGGCTTAATCAGTCTCGGGAAAGAAGGTGCCCTTCTTTGTCCAGCTTGTAATCCTCTCTCTGCCGAGGTGCGCCACGGAACGACGTGTTCCAGCCCCACCTCCCCGCAGGAGCTGCCCTGGCTGCACGGACACAGCTCCTGGCCAGGAGTCCCAGCGGGCACAAAGCTCGAATTGATGGGCGTCACTGATAGGGACAGCAGTGGCAGCAGCTGGCCGGTTGGGGACCCTACGGGCTATCATCTCAGGGACCTTCCACCAGGAAGAGCAGGAGCTGCCCAGGAGGCGGCCCCAGAAGCAGCGTGCCAGCCTCTCCTGGGCTCGGAGCACCGTTTCCTCTCTGCGGCTCCAGCCCACGGCAGGTGGGCAAGTACCACCTGCTCCTTTCACTCCAGCCTCCCAGGCTCGGCTTGCCGCAGAAGGCAGGAATCCAGAGGAACGGGGCCATTTGGCCGCCTTTTAGAAAGCGATGTTTGTTCTGAACAGGCAGTACCCAGCTCTGATCAGACATGGTTCTCAGCAGCCGGCATGCACAGAGAGCCCATTATGCGCAGCAGTCAAGTTCTTGGGCTGACCTACAAAACCCATTTATCCCGGGTCCTGTGGGCCTCCCCAGCCACAAAACCCACCATATATGCTCAGCCCTGCTCCCGGGGAGGACCTCGCCACAAGGATCACATGCCAGCCCCGGAAGCCACTCGGTGACGGCTGAATGCTGCTGTTACGCTGTTGGACGCTCAATGGCCCCATGAAGCAGGACCACGGACCAGCTCCTCAACCCTCTGGGCCTCACTTTCCTCATCTGCAAAATGGGACAATACTTCTACACCTGGCATTGTTGGAAATGTCAAAGGGGTCAAACCTTACATGTGGTAAAAGCACCTGGCAGCCATGACAAGTCCACCAGCAGAATCCAACTGCGGTGGGCACCCCCAGCCCTTCCCTGTGGCTCCTGGGATGCCTCCCAGCTCTATCTCCCAGCTCCCCGCCTGCCCGCCTGCCCTTGCTCGGCCGGCTCTGCTGATTCTTCCACAGCCTCCTAATGTTGCTGAGTGACCCCAGGCCCAGGCTGGGGCCCATGGCCTTACACACTCCCGCGCGCATGTGCGCAGCTGAGCTGCACAGCCTCCCTCTCCGCTGATGGCAGCCCCATCAGCTCAGTGGCTCAGGCCATAGCCTCAGCACTATTTGGACTCACCCTGACCCTCCACCTGCCCCATGATCTGATCAATCAGCCAACTCCGGGTCTCTCCCTGAGTGTTGGACACAGCCTCCCACCCAGGCTGGACACAGCAGTGTGACCTGCTCTTCTGCTCCCCTCCAGCTACCTGGGCCCCTGGCTGCTCCTGAAACAGCCGGCACCGCCCATCTCAGGGCCCTGGCACGAACGTGGCTCTGTCCGACAGAACCTTCTGCACAGATGGGAACGTTCCATATGTACGCCCTGTCCACCCTGGCAGCCACGAGCACGTGCACTCACCGAGCATCTAAACTGTGGCTCATACCGCTGAGAAACCACATACCCAACCGTATTTCATGTTAACTCACTTAAACATAAGTTGCCTGTGATTTCTGGTCACCAGCGGCTCGTGCTGCTCCACCTGCCTGGCTCGGAACATTCCTCCCAGGTTCTACTTTGCTAACTTAACTTTGTGAAATCTTTTCTCAAATCTCACCTTCATGACGTCCACCCCACCCCCGGCCTCCAGCAACCCTCAGCCCGCTCTGCTTCTTTCTCCCCAGCCTCCCACACTCTTTCCTCCGTGCACTGTTGGCCCACTTGCCCCACTGGAATGTCAGCTTCCCAGGGACAAGGATCTCTCCTTACAGACAGAACCCGGTGTGACAGGTGTTCACATATTTGCTAGACAGAGAAAGAACCATCACAGGGACGGCAGGTGCCAAGCCCTGTTCATAGGCCTAATAGGTACAAATTCCTTTGGACTTACCAGCCCCACTTTACAGGTGGAGCAACGGGGGCGGGGGGAGGCCAGCTCAGACGCGACACCCGCTCCCCTCTCCCCCAGGCAGACCGGCCCAGGCGACCGGGAGCACCTGCCATCTCCAAGGGGCTCTGCAGGCAGCAGACACTGAACGCTCTGGACACGAGGCAGGTGTTTGGGGGAGAGATTTCGAATACTCTGACTTGCTGAATTACGTGACTGTATTACTTTATTTTATCTTCGTTGATTTCTGTTTTTACCCAACACTCCCGGACAATGACCGAACTGTGCGACCACCGTCCAGTCAGAAAAGGTATAAGGCTTAATGGGCTGGCAAGAAAGCAAAAAACACTGACGGCAAAAATGAGAGATCCAGAAACACCCTGGCTTGGAATTTGGTGAAATTTGACTCTAATGCTCGACTTGGGCTCCTGTCATTAAGGAACATTCAATTCCTAATCACAGACTCCCTCAGTCAGCAGGATCGCAGGCCTGTGGGGCCTTCTGTTGTCCAACACAGGGATCCGTCCGCAGCTCCCAGGAACATGTGGCCTACTGGCCATACCCCTACCGCCGCTTCTTCCAGAAAGGCCAGTGACATGACCACAATAGCATGGTTAGAAGCAAGGCGGGACAAGGTGCAGGACGGGGAAGAACCAGTGGAAAGAGAGGGCGTGCATGCCTGGTGTCAGACGCGGGCAAGAAGGCAGATGCGGGCGCCTCAGAAGTTGGAAAGGCCCCTCCTGTGCAGGCAGTGGTGGCGGCTGCCCGCTGTGGTCAGGGCCCCTCCTCCGTCCCACCCTGGCAGGAGCGGTGCCCAAGCCGGAGAGAGTTAACACAGAGGACTCGGTGCGGGCAATGGGGCAGAGGCGGGCAGGAAAAGGGACGTGGCGGGGCAGGGGGAGAGTCCGAATGCAAAGGGCAGGCCTGCGGTCCTCACTCCCGCGAGCCTTGGGAAGCCAGCGGTCAGGAGCGTCCGGCCCACCCAGAACAGGACAGAGGGTCCCAAAGGCCCCGCAAAGGGAACAACAACTCTGTCCATCGAGCATCCCTAACTGTCTCAAGACCTCTTGTACGACCTCCAGGCAAGCTCCGAAGTGGCCAGGGAGGCACAGCCAGAGCCCAGCGCACACGGCTCCAGGGTCTCACGGACACTGGAGAACAACATTCACGGAAGTTAACTTTGACACAGGTTTCCAAACCAGGGGGTTCTAAAAACTCAGCATTACGGTTCTCAAAGCCAAGTGTAACTAGAACGCAGGGGACACAGCATAATAAAAAGTGCTAAATGCTGGGCTTTGTGAAAACTCCCGCCGAGGTCCTGAGCTGCAGGTCCAGGCCATGCGGATCCAACTCGGCAGAAGAACGCCTGCTCCACCACGTGGAAGGCTGGGGTCAGACCCTGGGACTCTCACCCCCGATGAGCAGGGCCTCAGGGGGCCGCAGTGTCCGTATTGTGCTTGGAGCGGGGAACAGAGACAGGGCAGACACAGTGTGCAGTGGAGGTCTGCAACATTCCCCAGTGTGAACAGCAAAGCACTCTGCCAGCTCCAGCTCAAAACTGGTCCATTTCCTGTCCCATGACACTCTCTGAGGGGAGAGTGGAGGTCTGCAAAGACACAGGTGTCTCCATTTTTGTACAGTTCTGGAGCCAAGGTCAAGCTCCAGAGTCACACTGAGCAAAGTGAACCTCAGCTCCTCCCTCAAGCTTCTGCCACCTCATCTGTGACATGGGAACGATGAAGGGCTGTCACCAAGTTTAAAGGAGACGGGGCCCGAAAGCCACTGGCTGAGCACCTGGCCCTCATCAAAGGCACAAAGCGTGTTAATAACCATCATGGGGACGAGGACACGTTTCGGGGCCCACTGGTGCCGCCCCCACCCCCTGCCCCATAGCTCCAGCCTGACAGAGAGACCAGCTAACAGACCTATGCCCATTGTCACTTCCTCCCCAACCTGAAGCCCTACTAGAGCTGGGGCCCGCCGCCGCCGTACCTGTCCAGTAGTTTCTGGGAAACTGCAATTTTGCAAGATCAGCTCTGTCCAGATTTTCAAACACGTCTCAAGTCAACAGAGCCCTCCCCTCCAAATGCCAGGTCCTCCCGAGAACACCCCTCACTCCACAGCTCCATTCAGTAGGAGTCCATTTCATGTCTGGGCTCTTAGGACAACAGCCTAGGTGGATTCTGCCCGCCTCTCTCCGATCAGACTGCCTCTTGCTCCAGGCCCCCGTCACCTCCCAACCGTGTGTGACCCCCACTTCGACACCCCTCTCTCCAGCTCCTCCATCCCAGCCCCTCCTGCCCAGGTGGGGCGCCTGCCAGTGGGGAGACGGGGGAACCATTCTCAACCGGAAATTGGCCCACACCCTCTGCCGGCTGAAGTCCTCTCACCTCACCGAGCTCCCCTAACCACCTCCCTGGTGGTTTGGGACACATGTTGTTTTCACAAGACCAGGCAGGCTATGGTACTTGCTGCCTAGTTTCCCAGAATACAAGGATCTCTTCTGTCTCAAGTCTCCCAACTCACGGACTCGTAGCTCTGAGCATCACAAAGTTGGACAGAAAGCCCCAGGCTGGCCTCCCGGTGCACCCTCCCCCTCCACTTACCAGCTCTGCCACACAGGAACGAGAGCAGCCACCTCGTGGGGCAGTCACGAGGACGGAGAAAGACTGCGCACGCAGCAGCATCTTGTAGCACGACCGTGATCACTCACAGCCACCACGATGAGGACCCGGTCAGGCCCCGTTTCCCGCTTCCCACCTGCCCTCCCTGGGCTCAGCCCCACCGCCGCCTCCCCGACGGTTCCCCTGCTGCGAGGCCCTTGTCAGTCCCGCCCAGACCCTCAGCCACTAGAGGCTACCCTGGCAGATGGGCTCAGCTGCACGAACACCCACCAAACGAGAGGCCAGGCCACCCACGCGCCCCGACCGCCCCTCCCAACTCCGAAGGGCACACAGACTGCCCAGGAGCTGCCAGGGCCCTCTCACCTGAGGTCCTTCAGCCGCGTGCAGTGTCTCAGCATGTCCGACAGGGCGGACATGTAGACCACCTTCCCCATCATGCCCAGGTTGGCCAGCGAGAGGGACTGCAGCTGCTGGCACTGCAGGCCGATGCTGAGCAGCCCGGAGCCCGTCAGGATGCTGGGCAGCTGCGCCAGCGTCAGGTGCCGCAGGAAGGCCAGCTGCCCGATGGCGGCCACCTCCGAGTCCCCAACGCTCTGCGCCCGGCTGCAGGGCGGGAGGGAGTTGCGGATGGCGGGCTCGTTGCGTGGCATGGCGGAGGAGAAGTTGGACCCGATCAGCTCGAGGCGCTCCAGAAAGGGCACGCTCTTCAGCAGGGACCAGAACACGGAGGAAGGCTGGGGGCCCGCCTGGCCCGGGAAGGGGCCAGGGCCGGACGACACGCCGATGCGCACCTTCTTGCCGAAGCCGCGGGGCACGGCGTGCATGGCGGGCTGGGCGGGAGCACGGTCAGCCCGCGGCGCCGAGTCGGCAACAGAGCAGACAGGCAGGGACAGAGAGCGCAGGTGGCGCAGTCGGGCCAGCAGCTGACACAAGTGGCGGCCCGGGCCCTCAGAGCTGTGGTGGTGGGCAGCCGAGAGGTTGAGGTGGCGCAGGTTGCGGCAGGATGCCACCAGCGTCTCCAGGATGCTGCTGTCGATATCGTCCTCCGCCTTGCGGAGCAGGGAGTCCGGTGACAGGCAGTGGACACAGCCGCTAAGGTTGAGGCTTGCCAGGCTGCGCAGCTCCTTCCCGCCGTTGATGACGCGCTGGATCAGGTGGCCGCCGGACAGGGCACAGCGGCTGAAGCTGAAGTAGAAGGGGTTGTTGAACCTCAAGTGCTGCAGCAGGGACGAGCCATTGAGCCAGGACCGGGGCAGCTGCAGGGCGTCCAGCGCCACGTTGCGGGCCATGGAGTCCAGCAGGTTCTTGGTGGCCCCACTCTCGGCGAAGCTGCCAGGCACGGAGATGAGGAAGGCGTGCAGGTTCTCAGGCGTGCGGTCACTGAGCACAGCCAGGTAGAGCCGCACCACCTCCTGGTTGATGTAGCCGGGCGCCAAGCGCGCATAGAAGACTCGTAGGTTCTGGTAGTGCGGCACGTTGCTCTGGCCCACCATCAGCTGGCCCGACAGGACGGCACCCTCGCGCGTGCGGTCCAGGATCTCAAAGTAGAGCAGCAGCTTCTCCAGGCTGGTGCAGCAGGGCACGACGCCATAGGACGGCGTGTACAGCGTCTGCTTGAGCTCCCGCACACGGCTCAGCGTGGCCTTGCACTCGCCACTCAACTGGCCGGCGTCAAAGCCGGGGCTCACGTCGATGGCCAGGGAGCGCAGCTGCTGCAGGGCTGAGAGCATCTTGGAGAGGCGCAGGGAGGTCAGGTGGCAGCCCGAGAGGTTCACCTTCACCAGGCTGCGGCAGCGGGCCACATGCTCGATGGTGGCGCCCGACAGCCAGTAGCAGCCGGCCATGTCGAGCTGCTGGATCTCCCGGCCGATCTCCTTCACCAGCTGCTTCACCTTGTCCTCGCTCGCCTGCAGGGAAGGCCCAGGAAAGGCCGGGGGGCAGTCAACGAAGGAAAGGGACCAAAGGCACCCAAGTGACTCCTTCTCCTTCGTCCTCGGGACACACCCTCCCCCACGACAATCGGGGAGCCCCGAGGGGCCCCGCAGGGGCTCACTACTCCAGCGGAGGAGGTACACTGGAGAGGAGGGCTGGCCGCTCCTTCCCCTCCCACATGCTCACCTCCCACAGTCCCCAGCTAGGTGGGAGCCTAAACATGGTGCAGCTGGTGTGGAAAAGTGTGGTGGTTCCTCAAAAAGCTGACACGGAGTGACCACAGGCCCCGGCAATTCCCCTCCTAGGCGTGCGCCCGAGGGAATGGGAAAAAGAGGGACTCACTCCATGCTCCCCGATGTTCACAGCAGCCCTAGTCACAGATGAAACCACCCAATGTCCACCAGTAGATGGGTAAGCACAACGTGGACTGCACATACAAGGAAAGACTACATAGCCACGGAAGGAAGCAAAGCTCCGACACACGCCATAGGGGGTGAACCTTGACGTCGCACAAGGGGAAAGAAACCAGTCCTAAAAGATCCCATGTTGTGTGACCCCACTTACACGATTATCCAGAAGAGGCACACTCACAAGCAAAAAGCAGAACCGAGGTTACTAGGGGCTGGGGAAAAGGGGAATAGGGAGTTACTGCTCTCGGGACCCAGACTTTCTGTTCAGGGCGATGGAAAAGTTCTAGGAATGCTGGTGACGGTAGCACATCACCACAAATGGACGTACCGTACATGATACAGCAGCACATACTTAAAAATGGTGGAGATGGTAAATGTTGTTACGTGAGGTTTCCTGAATCACACAGTGGAATTGTGCCCTGGAAACCCGATGCATTTTCACATCATTAAATATTCCTCAAACACCTGCCGTGATCTGGTTAGGCAAGCCATGGTACATCTAGCAAGGGAACTCAGGGGCCAACAGCATGACATCCCAGCCGCCGCCAAGGAGGCCTTCAACAGCACCCCTGCCTCGAGCGCCCACACACGTGATGTCCGTGCATCTCGGTCACTTCTCTAAGGTAGACTCATGCACACATGGCCAAGCAGGCATAGGACACGCACATCAGGGGTCCTGATACGTGGTGCTGTGACATTGTGCTGGGGCACGTGCCCCTCCCTCTCCAGCCAAGAACACTCCCAGGCAGGGAGCCTGACCTTGGCTCTGGGGACTCAGCTCAGCCTCCCGGCACACCCACACTCCCCCAGCAGAGAGGAGCACAGCCCGCTCTCACCGAGAGAACCAAGCTCTGGAGGGGCCTCACCCAGGGTTCAAATGCATAGCTTCACCAAGGAATCCCTCCTACAGCCTCCTAAAATGCGGATTCCTGTCAAGATCTTTATTGTTATCTTTAAGATATGTTGTCGGTTGACTTTTCCACAAAAGTTGCAAGGCAATCACAAAAAAGAATGAAATCTTGCCATTTGCAACAACGTGCATGGAGCTCGAGAGTATAATGTTAAGGGCAACAAGTCAGAGAAAGACAAATACTGTATGATTTCACTCATAGGTGAACTGAAGAAACAAAAGGGCAAAGGTAAAGAAGAGGGAGAGACAAACCAAGAAACAGACTTAACTACAGAGAACAAAGTGATGGTAACCGAGGGGAGGTAGGCAGTGGGTAGTGGAGAAGAGGGGACGGCGACTGAGTAGTGCACTCGTGCTGAGAACCAAATGATCTACGTCCGAAACTAACATAGCACTGTATGTTAGCTATACTGGAATTAAAATTTACTCACATCATTAAAAAATTTGCAAGGCAATATTGAGGGAAGGACAACCTTGTCCATAAGTGATGCTGGAACAACTGAAGAGCCATATACAAAGAAAGGACCCTCGATCCTTACCTCACACCACATACAGAGACTTAACACATCAGGGATTACATGCCTACCGTAAGAGCTAAAACTAAAAAACTTCTACTAGAGAAAGAAGGAGATCTTCACAACCTCAGGTTTAATACTTTCCTTCAACTGGTTACAAAAAACAAGAACTCAAAAAAAAAAAAAAAATCAGTAAATTGGACTTCAACTTAAAGGCTTATTCTCTTCAAAAGACAGGGGTGCCTGGCTGGCTCAGTGGGTTAAGCCTCTGCCTTCAGCTCAGGTCATGGTCCCGGGGTCCTGGGATTGAGCCCCGCATCAGGCTCTCTGCACAGTGGGGAGCCTGCTTTGTCCTCTCTCTGCCTGCCTCTCTGCCTACTTGTGATCTCTCTCTCTGTGTTAAATGAATAAATAAAATCTTTAAAAAAAAAAAGAAAAGAAAAGAAAAAGAAAGGCAAGCCACAGACGCCAAGAGAAGATACTCACAATACGGGTATCCAACAAAGGATCCAAAATTCTAAGAGGACTCCTAGAACTCCACAAAAAAAAGCCCTAGCAGTGGCTTCTGGAAAGAAGATAGAGAAACAGCCCAGCCCTGGATGGAAATTGTACCCTGGGCACCCCAGCACCCTACCCAGGCCAGGAAAAAGCACAAGGTGACACCTGTCCTGCCCATCACAAGAGCAGACACCTAGAAGCCTGGCCTTGAGAGTATAAGGCAGCTGAAGGCCCACACACAGCTGCTGGGGCCTCCCCGCACCACCAAAAAAGTTCCAGAACCTACTCCTGGGCATCCACCAGGAAGTCCAGCTCCCTCCCAGCACAGCCTCCACCAGGCCCACGTCCCCACTGCTGGGCAGCCTGCTACCAGCACCTCTAGGCCTCTAGCTTTCATCACCTTGGATGTCTTGGAGGCTGAGCCGGTCAGGACTCTGAGGGCCCACCCACGTTGTCACCAGCCACGCAGGCGCCCTACTGCCTGGCTAGTCCTTGGGTGGCCACGTGGGCCGTCCCCACCCCCGTGACCACACCTCACCTCGTAGTCCTTCTGCAACAGCACGGTGTGGGTGAGGCTCTTGTCCAGGCACAGTGCCGCCAGTTTCCGGCAGGTGCGCCGAACATTCAGAACCAGGTCTGTGCTGGGCACATGGCTCAGGATGTGCAGCAGAATCTCGTCCGAGAAGCCGAGAAGGTGGGAGCCCGCCGCCATGGCGGCCGCTGCAGGGGGCACGTCGTCATCGTTGGATGTGTCCTGCAAATAAGGACAACACCGAATTCCCACGGGATCCCCGACGGTGGCATTCAGCCTGGCCTCCTCAGCCAAGGACAAACACCAAGAGCAGTCCTCACCACAGTCTGTGGGAAAGAAGGTCCTTTTCCCAAAAATCTTAACCGCTTCAGAAGCCCCTTTCAGATCTGCCCACCAGGTCTCTCTTCAAGAGTAGGAGATTCAAAACAAAATTTCAATTCTTTTCCAAATTTAAGGACTTTTTCCTACTAAAGGGCTCCAGACTATCAAGTCTGACATGTTTCAGACTCAACTTACGACCAGCGGCCAAGCCTGTTGGCTTGGGAAAGCTGCTATCCTCCCGCTGTCCCAGTGTCACTCTAGATTATTAAAAACGCTTAAGTGGGAGAATTCTATCAAGAAACAGTAAGTGGGGGCACCTGGGTGGCTCAGTGGGTTAAGCCGTGGCCTTCGGCTCAGGACATGATCTCAGGGTCCTGGGATCGAGTCCCGCATCGGGCTCTCCGCTCAGCAGGGAGCCTGCTTCCCTTCCTCTCTCTCTGCCTGCCTCTCTGCCTACTTGTGATCTCTCTCTCTGTCAAATAAATAAATAAAATCTTAAAAAAAAAAAGAAAAAAGAAAGAAAGAAACAGTTAAGTGGAGGCCTGGGTAGCTCAGTGGGTTAAAGCCTCTGCCTTCGGCTCAGGTCATGATTCCAGGGTTCTGGGATAGAGTCCCACATCGGGCTCTCTGCTCAGCAGGGAGCCTGCTTCCCCCCACCCTCTGCCTGCCTCTCTGCCTACTTGTGACCCCTGTCTGTCAAATAAATAAACAAAATCTTTAAAAAAAAAAAAAAAAAGAAAAGAAAAGAAATAGGAAGAACCAGTGGGGTGACAACAGTGTCATTGCCTCTTGGGGTTGCTGTGATGGACACCCATCCCTCAGCCGGCAGAGGGGGCAGCTCTTCCCAGCACTGGCATTAAGGGCGAGAAAAGCCAGAGAATGAGACCATCAAGTCCTTATGAAGAAGAAACAGCACCTGCTAATGACGTTTTTCCATCCTCAGATCGGTACTAGCTAACAGGGAGTGTGCCACGGAGCACACCCCGTGTGCTTATCACACTTTCTGGCTAGGAACTTGTGTTGGTATCTCCCGCAAGATGTGCCCACATTTCAGTTTGTTCTGGTAGCTATCTGCAAAAGGTTTTCTTCTCTAACATAGGCCTTCCGCCACTCCCGGGTTGATGCGTACAACCAAGAGGGAGGGGTTCCGCCCGGGGTTGGTGGGACATGAAATCCCCAAATCAAGGACCAAGTAACTGGAGACTCTGAGGGGAAACCCATGGTGGGGAGGGACCCCTGTATCTTCCCAGCACGCCCCGGAAGGGGTCCAGCCCCCCCAAACCACCCTGCAGGGATGCCTGCCGGACCACTCCCAGGAGACAGCAACGGGATTATTTCTCCTGCCCGTTTGCAGCGGTTCTGTCTGTGAGCCCTCCTCCTCCGGCCTGACTTTTCTTCTGCACATATTTGCAAGGATGGAAGCTCTGAGGCCTGGAAAGCCCTGCTGCTGCCATGGCAACCGTGAACCCCGGGGCGGGAGAGCCGCTGCACACCCCTCAAGCGGCCTCCAGGGGTTTCCCAGGCACTCTGACTGCGGCACCCCTCTACTCGGTCCTGACGAGCTCCAGGCCTGCCAAGCCCTCCCCTGGCCTGGTAGAGGGTCGTCACAGATACGTCCCTCTGTTTCACAGTGCTGGCCCTGCCCGCGTTCCCTTCTCTGCAAGAGGCAGCCCTCCCTGCTCCCCTTTCCAACTGAGGTGACTTTAGTCCTGTCTCGCTACTCCTGAGGTCTGCGACGGCCCCCAAGTCCAAGTGCTCAGGGGTGCCCTATTCTGGGACTACCGTTCTCAACCATTAGTGACTTTCCTTAGCTCAGTGCTTCCCAGAGCCAGTCATGGGGATCAGAGTCCCAGACCCCACCCCAGACTCAGGGACTCCATCTGTGGGGAGAGGCTCCAACCAGAAGGGTCCTTATCAGGCAAAGCTAACAAGGCAGGGGAGGGGGGTGTCGGGCAGGGAGAGGGCTTAGGGAGAGAGGTAGGGACAGCTTGAATCCACGGAGCAGCCTGAGGCTAGACTAGATAGGAGATGTCCTCATCCCCATCTGCAGGTTCATCAAAGTTAAGAAGCCCTTCTCGGGGGCGCCTGGGTGGCTCAGTGGGTTAAGCCGCTGCCTTCGGCTCAGGTCATGATCTCAGGGTCCTGGGATCGAGTCCCGCATCGGGCTCTCTGCTCAGCAGGGAGCATGCTTCCTCCTCTCTCTCTCTGCCTGCCTCTCTGCCTACTTGTGATCTCTCTCTGTCAAATAAATAAATAAAATCTTAAAAAAAAAAAAAATTAAAAAAAAAAAAGAAGCCCTTCTCGGAGCCGTGAGAACATGGGGCAGAACACTGTCTGAAGCTCCGGCCTCACAGGACATCACTAAAACTGAATTTCTCTTAAAACCTACCCAGGGGCGCCTGGGTGGCTCAGTGGGTTAAGCCGCTGCCTTCGGCTCAGGTCATGATCTCAGGGTCCTGGAATCGAGTCCCGCATCGGGCTCTCTGCTCAGCGGGGAGCCTGCTTCCCTCTCTCTCTCTCTCCCTGCCTCTCTACCTACTTGTGATCTCTCTCTGTCAAATAAATAAATAAAAATCTTAAAAAACAAAACAAAAAAACAAAACAAAAAAAAACCTACCCAGAAGTTATAGGGGCACCTGTCTGACTCAGACAGTAGAGCGTGTGACTCCTGATCTCAGGGTTGTGAGTTCAAACCCCAAGCCCCACACTGGGCATGGAGCTCTCATTTAGGGAAAAAAAGTGGGGGGTGGGCAGGAACTCAGTTCCAGCCCCTTCTGTCCAGTCTCAGCACACCCCACAAGGTGATTTTCCCCACATTCTCTGCTCCCAAATGCAGGCACTTGGGAGCAGCTGGCTGCCCCTGGTCTCCAAAGGCCGATCCTGGGAGGAGGCTGCCAGGTTTGCAACAGTCAAGTCTTTTGCCTGGAATCCAGGTTTTCCAAGCCAAGGACCTGTGGTTTCTAAGTCCACAAACACAGCTTTTCCCCAGGAAAGCCAGAAGCTCCGCAGAGGCCAAGAGCAAACAAGGAATGATCCCTGGGAAGGAATGAAACAAAACCTGTAGCCCAGAGAATACGCGCAATTCCACACACACACACCCGTAAAAGACCACCCTCGCTTCCCTCTGCCCCTCGGAACCATGTGTTTTCAGCCTTGGCGGAACTATGGCAGACCCACTCTCCATCTCAAAACCGTTAGATAAGGAGCACATGACGTTTCATCTTGGGGTCGTGAGTTCAAGCCCCACACTGGGGCTTGAAAAAAAAAATTAGGTAAGTAGCCTGAGTAGCCTTTGGCTGGGCTTGACCAGCTAAACTGCTCTTCCCACCACAAGAGAAGGGCTGCTGGGGCTTCCTGAAAGATCCAGGAAAGGCATCCCCTGTGGTCTGTGGAAATCAGTCCAGGGATGAGGACGGACATGTGGTCTTTCTCTGGCACCTCTGGGAACCATATGTTTAGAACCAGATCATGACCACTTATAGGTGTGGTATGAAGCATAAGGGTTAAAAAGAATTTAATGCACTTTTCAGAATGTAACATCTCACAATTTTTTTTTTAAGAACTGAAAGATAGAGGAAAAATTAGGTACTAAAACTTCAGTATCTGCCAAAAAAAATCCCCCTCCCAGATGTTTACCCCTCAGGCACCCAAAGAAACCACAGAATTCACAAACCAACTGATGAGTTGTCTGGAATGAATGAGCCAAAGGGAGAGACAGAAATGAAACAAGACTGGTCACGTGTTAACTGTAAACACTGGGCATTGGTTGGGGAGTGGGGGGCGAGGGGGTACAATCTGGCTGGCTGGCAGTGGAACATGTGACTCTTGAGGTCAGGGTTCTAAGTTCAAGCCCCATGTTTGGCGTAATGCTTACTTAAAAAAAACAAACAAACGAAAAGAATAAACATTAAATGGAAAAGAAATGTTTCTTAAAGAACTGGGCAGTGGGTACAACACAGCACACTTTCATGATGCGACATTGTTATACATAACATATTTGGCATTATAAAATACAAGGTCAATCAAAAGAGGAGCACAACTGTATGGGTTTCCGCCCCACACTCTGCCCACTTCCTAGGTCTCTGCTTCTCCAGGTGGCAATTTCTGGAACATGCCCTCCCTCATGCCTCCAAGCCTTCCCACAAGCTGTTCCCTCTACCGGACATGCCACCACACAGGAAAACTGCTACTTTCAGAACTTGGGCTCAAAGGCTCGAACACAATGAAGCCCTCCCAGCCTCAGCCAGACAGGCTCAACTCATCCTCACCCTGCCCCCCTCCTGCTGTATCAGGTACCCTCCTCCCGCTCCAGCCTCATTTGTCATGGTTTGCCTGCTTGCTTATCTCCTCCCTAGGCCAAGAACAGCTCTGGAACAGGGATCACTTTGTAATTTCCAAGAAAAAGAAGCACTGAACCAGATGAGTCAACAGACTGCTGCTTCAGAATCGTTTGAAGCACTATGAGAAACTCCGGGAGTAATCCTGAGTGTCCACGTGTTAAAGCCAGTAATGACTTTCAAGGTAAGACCACCTCACTCTGGAATCCTGTAGTGGGAAGAGCTGCACAACCTTGCAAATGTATTTTTTTAAAACTGCTTTGGGCATCTGACTGGCTCAGTCAATGGAGCCTCCAACTCTTGATCTCAGGGTTGTGAGTTTAAGCCTCACACTGGGCATAAAGCTTACTTTAAACACACACACACACTTTAAAACTGTGAATTTTGGGGCGCCTGGGTGGCTCAGTCGTTGGGCGTGTGCCTTCAGGTCAGGTCTTGATCCCAGAGTTCTGGGATCCAGCCCTGCATTGGCCTCCTTACTCAGTGGAAAACCTGCTTTCCCTCTCCCTGGTGCCCTGCTTGTGTTCCTGCTCTCGCGGTCTCTGTCAACTAAAAAAATGAAATCTTTAAAAAAAAAAAAGAAACCAAAATGGTGAATTTCACAGCGTGCAAGCTATATATCAATAAATAATAAATAGAACATCCCAGAAGGGACCTTGATCTCCACATCCAGGGTAGAATGAGACGTCCACGAAGAAATAAGAGGCCTCACTGGCCAGGTCATTCATATGTGTCAAGGAACAGAGGCCCCTCTGTGCCAGGACCCCGGAAGAACAAGGTACCAGCGCCCCCAGCTCCCGCAAGTACACACTTGTAATTTGCTAACACAGCCAGGCTACTCCGTAACTATTCCTTAAAGAGCTGTGGCTTTCTGACCCTTTAATCCCACCACCAGTCTGCAGGTGTGTCCCACACCCTCCCCCTCAATCTAGGGGCCACTTCTAAGCCAAACTCACTTCGAGTGAAAAAAACGGTCAGCAACCTCAGCCCCCAACGTTTTTGAAGAAAACGCTTGACCCTCTGACTCCTGTTCCCCAGAGCACAGGTAAGCCCCTAAAACAGTGCACTCAAAGGTACAAGTCCCAGATGATAAACAGACACACAAGTAGCCACAAGTACACATAAAGATAGGCAGGAAGCAACAAATGAAAAGATGCTAATCAGAGTCCAGATCCCACATACCCTGGTCTGCAGATAAATTACCTTGCACCACATTACAGGGACTCAGTCCCAGACTTGTGGAGCATGGGGGAAAGGAATTCCGGGGTAAGCCAAAAGTCTCCCAGGTAAAATGGCTTTTCCTCCATTAGCCCCCAAGTCACGCAACAAGCAGGCGCAGAGAAAAGTGGGGACTTTCGGAGCATTCAGACATAGAGGATGGGGTGCAGAGTGGACATGGAAGCTGAACGTCTCATAGCTCCAAGGGCTGAGCCCACGTGCAGGGGCATGGGAAAATGGCTTGAGAGGCCTACAGCAGCATGGAACTCTGGGGCGCAGAGGCGGGGAAGAACTCTGGCGGTCACGACTGCGGGGCTGCGAAAGGGATGGAAAACCCAAGAGGAAAAGAGCTTGTGACTTCGCAACAGGGTGAGGGCCTGAGGGGCGGGGCGACGCAGGATGGGGCAAGGGGCAAGGCCAGGTTAAGGATGGGAAGGAACCGGCGAGGCGGCCGAGGCCGAGGCCACGGTCCGGTCAGGAAGGACCAAACCCGGCCGACGCCAGGCTCAGGGCGGAAAGGGCCAAGCGCGACCGGGGTTGAGGTCGAAGTCAAGGTGGGAAGCAGAGGGCCGGGTCGCGGTCGGGACCGGAAGGATGGAGCGGGTCAGGGGGCTCGATGGAAAGGACGCAAAGGGGACCGGGGCGGGAGGGGAAGGCCCGAGCGGAGCCAAGGCCGCGGGGCAGGAAGGAGAGCGGAGAGAGGCGCCGGCCGTACCTCTCCGGAGCTGGCCATGTCGAAGGCGGGCGGGGCCGCGGCCGCCGGAGCCGCAGCCCCAGGGCTTCCCCCCGGCCCGCCAGGGATGCTCAAAGCCGGCGCGTCCGCGGCTCCACAGAGACCCTGGTAGGGGGCGGGGCCTCCCGCCACTTCCGGCGCCTGCCGTACGCAGTTCCGCTCGCCAGCCGGCGAGCCATGCGCGGCCGCCATGTTGGGTGCGGCGCTGCTGCTTGGGGCCTTGCTAAGGCGCGGGTTGAGCCCCGGGGCGCCGCGTCAGGTGCCGCTGCCTCCGCCGCAGCCTCTCTGACCTGGGCTCCCCCTCCTCTGCTCCTTGACTGCGCCTTTCCAGCCACACTGGTCTCCCCTGGCCGGCCGAGCACTCTGCTGCCTCCGGGCCTTGGCATGTACGTCCCCATGCCTGCAAGTGTGCAGGAACCACATGTCGGACCATCCCGCGGCAAAGGGCATCACCTCCTCCCTGCCGTCCACACCCACCCCTAAACTTATCCCTTATCTTCTATTTTACTCCATAGCTCTACGCGCTGTCTGACCTACTGTGTCCTTTTCTTTTTTTCTTTTTTTTTTTTTTTTTCTCTCTTTTGTTTGTTGTTTGGTGCTTCTCTCCCTGTACTCAGCGGCAGGATTGCGGGAACCTGGGGATGCTCCCTGACATGTCATCGGCACCGAATAAATGCTGGCGGGGTAGATGAACGTGAGAACGGATGTGTGCTCACCCATAACTCTTTGCACGTAAAAACCATTTAGGAAGAAAAATCCGTGGGGAACACTGGGGGGTGACCCTGAGCATGTATAGGTTTCTTGCAGCTGATGGGACCAAGTACCACAGCCTGGGGGATCTAAAACCATAGAAATGTATTCTCTCAGTTGTGGAGGCCCGACGTAGGAAGTGAAGATGTCGACTGGGCCGTGTTCCAACTGCTGGAAGCATCTCTTCTGGCTCTTCCTGGCTTTGGGTAGCGGCCAGCATCCTTGGAGGCCCTTGGCTTTCAGGGGCCTTACTCCCAAGTTCTGCCTCTGTCTTTGCAGGGCCATCTTCCTTTCTGTGTGTGTGTTTGTGTGTGTGTGCGTGCGCCAAAGGCCATGTATCCTTTCTTCCTTTTTTTTTTTTAAGACTTTATTTATTAATTTGACAGAGATCACAAGTAGGCAGAGAAGCAGGCAGAGAGGGAGAAGCAGGCTCCCTGCCGAGCAGAGAGCCCAATGTGGGGCTCGATCCCAGGACCCTGGGATCATGACCTGAGCCGAAGGCAGAGGCTTTAACCCACTGAACCACCCAGGCGCCCTGTATCCTTTCTTATAAAGACACCACACGACCTTAACTAGGGACGTATTCAAAGAGCTTGTTTCCAAATAAGGCCGTATTCTGAGGTTCTGGGCGGACAGGAATCTTTGGGGGACACTTAAACAACCTAGTGCTTCAGGTTTCATACACTCTCCCCCAGGCCTCATTTACCTCCCAACCCCACTGGGTTGAGCCTGTTCCTATCAAGAGACCTTTGATGAGCTCCTTCTGTGGGTGGACTGTCCTGGGGGCAGGCACAGTCCTTGTCTCAAAGAGTTCATGTTCTAGTCTGCAGTTAAATACACAACTTCAGGCAGAACTATGACCTGGGCAGGCATCAGCAGTGTCCGAGGCTGATGTTTCTCCTCCTGTCCTAACTCCTGACCCTTCCTTTTCCCCTACAATCTGTAATCAGGTATGTTTTTCATTGTGGTGGGGGTGTTTACTTTCTGTCCCCCAGGGTAGAGGCCACTGTTCAGCAAACAGGCCTGAGCGGAGGAATGTAGAAAGGGCCCACAGCGACCCCCTGGGCTGAATGCAGACAGACCCATCACATGACCTACCTCAAACTATCCACAGGCCCTAACTCTCCAGTGCTCTACTTACAACCGGGCACAGTTACCAAAAAAGGGAAAAGGCTCTACATCGCCATTCCTCTTCACCTTCTCCCTTTAAAAACAGCCCCCACCCACTGCCTCCTGGCAAATGGTCTCTGCTTTGCCGTCTTGCCTGCCACTCCCTTGCCGGTGTATTCAATAAACTTCTGTCTCCTGTGTTCTGCCTCAGGTGAATTCTTTGACCGCCCATGCCTCCGGCTTCCATGTGATCTTCGCCCCACATCTGGAAGCCCCAATCCGATCAGGAGAGACGCCATGTTTAGACACCGCACCCCTCCACTAGAACAGAGCTGGACAATAACAGACCCTCGGTAAACCATGGTCAACTAAATGATTACCCGGGCTGATCCCCGTAAGGGTCCGACACAGGAGCGATTCACAAACTCTAACTACTGGGAGTCCCGCATTTCCCAGGCGCTGAGTTCTGAGGAGCATTTAGTTGGAAACCGCCGAGTGTGGGCTCCAGGCGACCGAGGTGGGGAGTCAGTTCCAATACCTCACTGTGCTGACCCACTCAGGGGTGGTTTCCAGGTTTGGGGGACACTTTGTCACAGTACTCTCAGTGACTCCTGCTCCCAGAGCCCACCTCTGCAGTACTGGCTAGCCTGAGCCAGGTCTGAGCTCCTGGCCGTGATCCCCAAAAATATCTGGAGTGGAGGCTGGGAAGGATGCAGGGAAGGTGGAGATCTCTGTTACCTCCCCCGCCCCCCCAAGTCCGAATGAGAAGCAAAATTGGGATTGGAGCCCACGCTGTCTGTACTGCAGAGACCTCATGACACCGGAACAGTTTTTAAAGGAGCCGTACCTTCCCTAAGCTCCTTCCACTGCAGCAAGAATGACCTTTTATTTTATTTTTAAAGATTTTATTTATTTGCAAAAGAGGGAGAGAGAGTACAAGTCGAGGTGTGGGGGAGAAAGAGAGGAAGCCGTGGACTCTGCCCTGAGCACAGAGCCCAACGTGAGGCTCCACCCGGGACTTGATCCCAGGACCCTCGAGATCATGACCTGAGCTGAAGTCAGACGCTTAACCAACTGAGCCCCCCAGGTGCCCCCAGAATGACCTTTTAAAGCTGTCTGCATAGAGGTGAAAAGTGACTTTCACAGAGGAAACCAGCACACACGTGTTTATTGCAGCTTTATTCATAATTTCCAAAACTTAGAAACAACCACAATGGCCTTTGGTGAAGGATGGATACATTAAACTATAGTCCATCAAGACAATGGAATTCTTTTTTTTTTTTTTTAGATTTTATTTTTAAACATCTCTACGCCCAACATGGGGCTCAAACCCTTAAACCCCAGATCAAGAGTCGCACGCTCCGCTGACTGAGCCAGCCAGGCGCCCCCAGCCAGTGGAAAATTACTCAGCACTAAAAATAAGTGATCTATCAAACCATGAAAAGACATGGAGGAAACTTAAGTGCATGTTACTAAGTGAAAGAAGCCAATCTGAAAAGTGCTGCCTATGGGATGCTTCCAACTATGCATTTTGGAGAAGGCAGAACTCTGGAGAGATGCAAAAAATCAGTGCTTTCCAGGAGTCAGGGAAGGGGAGAAATGACCAGCTGAGGCACAGAGGATTTAAGGCAGTGGAACTAACTCTGTATGATATTACCATGATGGGTGCGTGTCCAAACCCATGCAGTGAAAACACCAAACCCAAGGGTACCAGAGTGGCTCAGTCGATTAAGTGTCCAACTCCTGATTTCAGCTCAGGTCTTGATCTCAGGGTTGTGAGTTCAAGCCCAGCATTGGGCTCCAGTATGGACCCTACTTAAAAAAATTAATAAATGAAAGCACCAAAAAACACCAATACCATAGTGTAAGCACCAGGAGTGAACCTTAACATAAACTATGGATTCTGAAAAAAAAAAAAAAAAACTATGGATTCTGGGTGACAATGATGTGTCAGTGTAGGTTTCATCAGTGGTAACAAATGCATCACTCTGGTTGGGGACGCTGATGGTGGGGGAGACTGGGCACATGGGGGCAGGGGGCACATGTGAAATCTCTGTACCTTCTCAATTTTGTTGTGAACCTAAAACTGCTCTAAAAATTAAAGATTATTGGGGTGCCTGGGTGGCTCAGTGGGTTGGGCCTCTGCCTTTGTTTGGCTCAGGTTGTGATCTCGGGGTCCTGGGATCGAGCCCCATGTCAGGCTCTCTGCTCAGCAGGGAGCCTGCTTCTCCCGACCCCACCTGCCTCTCTGCCTACTTGCGAGTCAAATAAATAAATAAAATCTTTAAAAAAAAAACTTTAAAAATTAAAGGCTATTAGTATTTTTTGTATTGAGCATAGTTGACACACAGTGTTCCATTAGTTTCAGGTGTAAAAAAAAAGTCTCCATTTTTTTGTAGTATTTTATTTTTAAGTAATCTCTACACCCAGTGTGGGGCTTGAACTTAGAACCCCGAGATGGAGAGTCATATGCTCTACCCACTGAGCCAGCCAAGCGCTCCTGAATTCTTCATTTTAATCAGCTTAAGTGTAAATGGCCATGTGTGGCCAGTGGCCCCTATAGGACAGGACCATAAGTTCTGTGAGGGCAAAGAGAAGTTGAGTGAGATTCAGAGAGAGGTTGAACGATCAATGGCTGAGTGAATCAGCACAGCACTTGTCAGGAGTTTCTGGATGGTTCCAGCCCCTACGTGCCTTGGGTGATTCCAGGCCACCGGCATATCTGAGCTGTGTTACCCTCCGAGCCCGTTTCCCCGCAAGGAAGATGACTGCCCTGTGACCGTGAACCTCCCCGGGGCCTCACCACGAGGATCCAGACACAGATCCATCTGTATTTCCTAATTATTTATTTTCCCCCTAGTTTTTATGGAGGCGCCATTTGCTGGGTTTCAATGCAGATGTGCACCTGCGACCCCCTCCCACCGACCGACATCATGATGCCTACATCCCTCTGTGGTCCCCACCCTCCCTCGCACGCAGCCTCTGCTCTTCCTCCTGGTCACAAGCAGCCATTGTGCCTTCGCTTGGTGGCCTGACACTGTTTCCCCCGTTACACTGGGTCCCTCATGCGGGCAGGAAGCACATCTGCTTTCTTCTCCACTGCTCCCCCTGTTCCTGGCACGATGCCCGGGACAAACAGCGGTTGGCTAGAGGAAGGAAGGAGGAACGGAAGGCGGCCCGGCATACGCTGGGCCCTTAATCAATGCTTGTGAAAGGAGTGAGTGACTCAAGGTGGAAGCTTCCAGCAGAGCCCAGGGCTTATCACCGCCCCTGAATGGGATCCAGAGAGCTAGAACTGGCCCCAGAGGAGGTGGGGGGTTGGGGGGGAACTACTGCTTCAGGCCCTGCTGCCTGGGCCTCTAAGACAGAAGAGTGCCACGCACACTGCTCTCACACCTCCTCCAGGACGGGCGCCCAGATACATAGAGGTAGTCCAGGGCCCCTGAGGGAGTGGGACTGACTCCTCCAGAGCCCACGCCACACACCGGTTGTGCTGTTTTGTGTACTGAACTAGGAAAACCTGCCAAGGAGAGCTCCGGGGTCAGTCACAAGCTCCTGTTTGGTTTTGGAACGTCTCTTATAACAGTGCCCTTACCCCAACAGAGTCGCTTTGCATGGAGTACCATTACTTGTGTCCCTCCCAACCTGCCTCAAGCCTGTGGGACTCTTAGACACATCCCGCCCACATGAGGGTCTCTGCTGTCTTCTGTGAGGTGGGAGCCAATGGGCCACCAGATTCCTGAGCCACAGGGAGAAGGGAGCAGCAGAAAGCTGGAGCCGCCCTGGGTCCATGGAGGGAGGGGCTGGTCCCCTCCAGGCCTCAAATCTGGACTTGGGGTTTGATTCTGGGCCTTTTCCTCCCTCTAGGGATACAAGAGCAAGGGGCATCCTGCATGGCTGTCCTCCTCCATTCTACGCCCCCCAGCCCCATCACAGCTTCTAGCAGAGTGCAGGCAAGCCAGCCTTAGGAGCACTGCATTATAAAGTCAGAAACTGACCCCCAGCACCAGGCAGACCCTGCCCAGCCCCCAAGGATCCTTGGAAACCACGTCCTGAGGCACAATACAACGGTGCGCAGCCACCTGCCACAAGGCAGAACCCAGGCCCTGAGCAGGGAAGCTCCATCGCCGTTAACCAGACCTATTCTGTGCAGAACTGACACGCCCCACCCCAGGCCCTGGACAGCACTGTGGAGCTGCCCTACATCAAATCGTCTCAAGGCCGTTCCTTTGCTGGGTAGGAATTAGAGGCGAGCTGGCAGTCAAGATGGGATTCCACCCGGAGTCTGCACCAGGCCCATCAGGTAGGATGACCAACAGCAGATAGAAGGTCTGGGGGGGCCTAGGACCACCTGATTCCCCGTCTGCAGAGCCCAGGCCTCCCACCTTCCCAAAGCACCTGACCTCAGAACTTGGTGAGAAATAGGATTACACAGCCGGCAGGCCAAGGGCCAGGGCCCTTAATTGCCTCTATCCATCTCTGAGCCCATGACTGTTCCGTCATCAGGACTCAATACACCTCAAAACCCCTTCCCTTCGAGGCAGGGACAGCTTGGTCCCCACTGTCCCACCCCTCTTCCCAACACCAAGAAGCCACGTGTCCTTTCTTTAAGGTGTGCACACTTTATTGAACTGGTCTTGTCAGTGTACAGGGAAGCCCCTGGCTGCCTCGTGCCTCAACCCCACTCCCAAGGGGATCAAAAAGCTTTCATGAATCTTGAATTGGAGGGGACAAAAAAGGGGGAAGCCATGATGGCAGACCACTCAAAATAAAACAAAAAGAACAGGTATTAAGGCGAAGATTAAAAAAAATTTGGACTACATAATTTACACAAAAGCAATTTTATCACCCTCCCGTGTGGACTTGGGCGAGGACTGCCCCTTCTCAGAGAGAAATGGGAGTGGCTTTTGGGAAGGCAAGGGACTTCCTGTAACAATGCATCTCACGATATTTGGAATGACTATTAAAAAAAAAAAAAACACAATGTACAATCAAAGTCCTCGGCCACATTGTAGAACTTTGGGGATGCTCGCTCCAACCAACTGCTGTCACCTTCACCGTTCCAGTTTTTAAATCCTGAGTCAAGCGCCAAAAAAAAAAAAAGAAAAAAAAAAACTGGAAAAAAAAAACTGAAAAAATTCAAAAACAATTAAAAAAAAAAAACCCAAACAAATAAAGCCATGCCAATCTCATGTCGTTTTCTGCGCAGGTTAGGTTTTGTCAAGAAAGGGTGTAACGCAACTAAAGTAACAGTCCGCCTAGAAGCATTTGCGGTGGACGATGGAGGGGCCGGACTCGTCGTACTCCTGCTTGCTGATCCACATCTGCTGGAAGGTGGACAGCGAGGCCAGGATGGAACCCCCGATCCACACGGAGTACTTGCGCTCAGGGGGGGCGATGATCTGGGGGAGGAAGGGGACAGGTTAGCGGGAGGATCCAGCGCACCGTAAGCCAGGAGGAGGGGCACGCCCACAGGAGCCCCACCCACCCCCAACCCAAGGCGGGCCCAGGTCAGCAAAGTGCCCACCTTGATCTTCATCGTGCTGGGCGCCAGGGCGGTGATCTCCTTCTGCATCCTGTCGGCAATGCCGGGGTACATGGTGGTCCCGCCGGACAGCACCGTGTTGGCGTACAGGTCCTTGCGGATGTCGACATCACACTTCATGATGGAGTTGAAGGTAGTTTCGTGGATGCCGCAGGATTCCATGCCTGAGAGGAAACACGCCAGACTTGGCTTCCGGGAACGGCCACGAGGGTGACCCTCTGAGACCAAGGGCAAGAAAGGCAGGCGGGGCTCACTTACCCAGGAAGGAAGGCTGGAAGAGCGCCTCTGGGCAGCGGAACCGCTCGTTGCCGATGGTGATGACCTGCCCGTCGGGCAGCTCATAGCTCTTCTCCAGAGAGGAGCTGGAGGCCGCAGTGGCCATCTCCTGCTCGAAGTCCAGAGCCACATAACACAGCTTCTCCTTGATGTCACGCACGATTTCCCGCTCGGCAGTGGTGGTGAAGCTGTAGCCACGCTCCGTAAGGATCTTCATGAGGTAGTCTGTCAGGTCCCGGCCAGCCAGGTCCAGACGCAGGATGGCGTGGGGCAGAGCATACCCCTCGTAGATGGGCACAGTGTGGGTGACCCCGTCTCCGGAGTCCATCACGATGCCAGTGGTGCGGCCAGAGGCATACAGGGACAGCACAGCCTGGATGGCCACATACATGGCTGGGGTGTTGAAGGTCTCGAACATGATCTGTAGTGAGAAGAAACCAGGTGATGCCCAGGAAACCACCACAAGGGGGTCAGGCCAGACTAGGGACATGCAGAAAAGTGCAAGGAACACAGCTCAATGTGCTGGGGATCCCGGGATGGGGATTCACTTCAGACCTATTGTGCACCTACTGAATACACACTCCAAGGCCACTCGACACCAGCCTCATCGGCTTGGTCACACCAGCCAGTGTTAGTAGTACCTACAACCCATAGCATTTTATAACCTCAAACGCCTAATCAGAAAGGCAAACACAAGAAAGAATCCATCTGGGGAAAAAGCGAATAGAACCTGCAGAGTTCCAAAGGAGACTCAGGTCAGAGAAGAAAGTCCTAGGAGAATGGCAGAAGAAAGAACACGTGAGACAGGGCGTGGCACAGAAAGGCAAGAAAGGATGGGGTGGCCGCCCACGGAAGGCCAGTGGGCCACTAACCTGGGTCATCTTCTCACGGTTGGCCTTGGGGTTCAGGGGGGCCTCGGTCAGCAGCACGGGGTGCTCCTCGGGGGCCACACGCAGCTCATTGTAGAAGGTGTGGTGCCAGATCTTCTCCATGTCGTCCCAGTTGGTGACGATACCGTGCTCGATGGGGTACTTCAGGGTCAGGATGCCCCTCTTGCTCTGGGCCTCGTCCCCCACATAGGAGTCCTTCTGGCCCATGCCCACCATCACGCCCTGCGGAGGGAGGGGCGAGGCGACCTGAGCACGGGCCCGGAGGCACCGACCTCCTCCCCAGGAGGAGAGGCCCCACCTACGACCCCCACCTAGATCAGAGCCAAGGCCGGCGCCCTACCTGGTGCCGTGGGCGCCCCACGATGGAAGGGAAGACGGCCCGGGGGGCGTCGTCGCCTGCGAAGCCGGCTTTGCACATGCCGGAGCCGTTGTCGACCACGAGCGCAGCGATATCGTCATCCATGGCGAACTACGAAGGGAGTCGGGCCTTGAGCCGGGGGTCGGGTGGGGCCGCCCCCGCCCAGCCCACTTCCGGCGCGCCGCGGCCTCGAGCCGCCAGGGGGCGCCGGCGCGCGCTCACATTGGGGACAAAGGCGGCCGGGCCGGCAGCGTTATTACCATAAAAGGCAAACGCTGGTTGGAGGCGGCCCCGCCGCGCGCGGCAGGAAGCCAGGCCCCCGCCCCCTCCCCACCCGGGGCTGGCTCCGCCCCCGCCTCGTTCAAAAAAGCGCCGGCTGGACTGGCGCGCGGCGGCCACGCCCGCGGGAGCCGGCGGCGCGGAGAGGAAGTGCGCGCAGGCGCCCTCGCGCCGCCGCGACCCCACCCCTTCCGGCCGGCCGCACCGCCCTCACCCCGGCCGCGGCTCCCGGCCCAAGCGTGCATGCGCACGCGCAGCCCTGGCCCCAGCCCCCACCCAGCCGGCGGACCCGCCGCGCCCACCCACCCACCCTGCCATCCAGCCGCGCGAGCCAGCGAGCCGCTGCCTCGGACAAAGACCCGCGGCCGCCTAAGCCTAGATCGCAGCACGCCGTGGGCGCGCAGTGCGAGCGCAGTCCCGGCCTGAGCGAGGGGGGAGCGCGAGCCCCGTTGCCAGTCCCCGGCGGCTCTCTCCCGGCGCCGAGGCCAGAGGCCGAGAGGCCAGCCGGCCGCCCGCCCGGAGGAGGCGCCGCGGGGCCGCAGCGAGCCCCGGCCGGCCCGGGAACCTACCTGGGGGTGGTGTAAACCGGCGGCGGCAGCGGCGGAGCGGCGAGGGCGAGGGGCCTGTGCTCGCGGGGTGGACGCGGTCTCGGCGGTGGCTGCGCGTCGCGCCGCCGGGTTTTATAGGGCGCCGCCGCGGCCGCTCGAGCCATAAAAGGCAACTTTCGGAACGGCGCGCGCTGATTGGCCCCGCGCCGCTCACTCACCGGCCTCGCCGCACAGTGCAGCATTTTTTTACCCCCTCTCCCCTCCTTTTGCAAAAAAAAAAAAAAAAGAGAGAGAGAGAGAACGAGCCGGGCTGGGAGAGAGCGAGAGCGAGATTGAGGAAGAGGAGGAGGGAGAGAGTTTTGGTGTTGGCAGCCCTTGGGTGCTGGGCCCGTGGGCCGCCGCCCCTCTTCGGCAATGCCTGATCTGGCCCCTCTCCTGTTCTCTACCCCGAGACCCCCTGCGTCACATGAGCAGTGAGCGCCCCGGTGGGCAACGGTCAGCATGGATGCGAGGGTCCCCGGTTTCTGTGGGTGCATGCTTAAAGAGCAGTTGCAGGGGAAGCATTGGTCCACAATAACTCCACTGCCTAGAAAGCCTGGATTGGGGAAGGGCGGGGTGGGGGGGCTTCGGCTGGGGTGCTTAGCTTGCTAAGTGAGGGGCATTACTACTCAGACACCTGGGGCTGAGGGGTATGGTATACTGAGGGGGAATTAGGAGGCTTGTGGCCACTTAACAGGGTTCTCAGGCCTTAGAGGCAGGACAGGCATCTGGAGCAAGTGACTGGAAGTTCCCTGTGAAGAGGGCTCCAAGCCACCCCAGCTGCAGGCCTGCACTGAGGTGGGCTCTGTAGAGCAGAGAAACTGTTCCTATGGAACCAAGAGCTGCCTGGTCACACCCAGCGGATCCCGGCCTGAGCCCTTAGCCCATGAGCCAGGCAGCTGTTGGGGGAAGGCAGACAGGGCTGCTCAGCACAGCTCTGGGACCTGGGGCGCACCATCCATCGTCTGTCTGTCATGGGCGGCTGCAGCTGAACTTCTGTCCTGGACCATCTGGAGCCTGCCAAGGATCCTTAATGCCCCAGAGATGAGTTAGCTTGAGGGGCTGTGGGGTGACACAGACAGTAGCCAAAGACCCACTGTCGTCAGAGGAGACCCTCTCCTTGTCGCCCTTTCCTGCCCTGGGTCTGTCCACCAACCATTGGGCAAGATTTGGGTATCTGGGAGTGTTCTGGGTGGTTCCCTGCTCTGAGAGCTGCCAGTTTGGCAGACAGAGCTGGTACCCAGATGGTGACCATGGGTGGCCAAAGATGACTGGTGTGTGGCCGACAGAAAACCCCGGGGGGCCACAGAGGGACGTCTGGTTCAGCCTAGAGGACCATGCACCTTCTTGGAGATGGTGGCAGGAAGCTGAATTTTCACACAGAAAACGGGAAATGGTCTTGGTAGGGGCGCAGACCTGTAACCACTGGGGTCTGTCTCTGGGCACCCCAGGGCTTTGCCGCACGTAGTAGGGCGTCATGAGCTGTGCGTGTGGAAACCAGTGACCCCTCTGTCCATATATGGATGTACAGTCTGGTCCTGCCCACTACGGGTGGCTGGTAGCAGGGCACTCTGGAGTTGCAGAGGCCATAGCTGGGTGGGAGGGGTGACCATGCCCCAGTGCATAGCAGAACCCTCAGGCTCAGAGCCCCACACCAGCACCCCTAGATCACTGCCAAGAGATTCGCTGCCTGCAGCTCTCCCATCTCGGCTCCAGGCTTGGGGGAATGTTCCCCACCTGTCCACTCCCTGCCTCCCAGGGACTGCCCTATCCCTGGCCTTGTATTTCTCAGTCACGGGCATCTGGCCAGCCAGCTGCCCTGGGGCCTGCCAGCCCTGCAATTTGGGGGCTGGGGAGCGACCCTCTTTTTGCCTGGGGGTGAGGGCTGCTTGTGGCTGCTCCCTGAGCCTGGAGGGGTGCTGGGCAGGCTGGGACTAGGGCCGCAGGGCCAGGGACGGGCTTACATCTTCTCCAGCAGGGATGGGCTAAGGGGCAGGGGCACCAGCCCAACATAACCTCAGACTGGAACACTACTGGCCCTAGGCCTACAGCAGCCATTTTCTGGAGCTCTCCTAGACATCCCTCAAAGCCCATTTGGGAAGAACCCCCTCTGTGGGGGAGCCCTTTGCCATCTGCACGCTATACTGCCCTCCCACTTAAGACCTTCACAGCTTGGCCTCCCACTCCAGACTGGGAGCCCCGGCACCCACCTCCTCCCACCGCATCCCTCTGGGGGCTCTGTGCTGATGAATGAACAAGTGTCTCCCAGGGTATCCTCAGCCCTAGGAAAGGACACTGGGAAGACAGAGGATTGGGAGGGGGGGTGGGCCTGGAGCCTAGGGGGAGGGGCAAAGAAAAAGAGGAAGTGGAGCCTGTGGGAGGAAGTGGGAGGAGACGAGCGGGAGAGGAAGTGAACAGGTTCTTCGCTTGGGAACTTTGCCCTTTGCAGGGAGATTTCCGAGCTGTTACCCAGCCCGCATACGAACCTCCCGAGCCTTAGCCTGGCTCACCCAATGGCACTTCACCTGCTTTCTGGGGCTTTTTTATCCTACCACCCTGGTTCCCACCACCCTGCAAAGCGTCCAAGCAGGGGACACTTAACAGTCCTCCCCAAGGACAACACCTCTCTACAGAAACTTGACCTGTGGCTTCTGGACTCTTGGCTCCAGGAGGGTGGAGAGGCCGCACACTGAGCAGGGGCTCTGTGAAGGCTCACGGATGAACGAAGGCACAGAATACTCTAGCAAACACACGTCCTTTTTACAGAGGAGGAAACTGAGGCAGGACTGGAGTCCATCACGAAGGACACTAGGCGCAGGGTCCTGGGGAGTTTCATGCTGCCCCTCCCTGGTAAAGTGTCCCCTGGAGTGTGCCCAGGGACTGGGTCCAAAGGCTGTTCCAGAGTTTGAGTTCTTGGGTCCCACTTCCCTTATCTCCTGGGGTCCAGAGAGAAGAGCCACAAGCCTATGGTCACACAGCCATGGCTCCTGAGGCCCCAAGCCTGCAGTCTGTGCCACCTTTTCCCCCTGCCGTCCTCCCCGGCTCCCAGGACATTCTCAGAATATTCTGGACCTCAGGATTTCTGAGGGACGGGGCTTGGGTTTCCTGTGCCCCCTGCCCAACTTTTCCTATGCCTCCAGGCCAGCTCGTGGGGATGCCTCCTCCAGGAAGCCTGCTGTGATTTCCTCCTTCTGCTATCAACCCAGCTGGGATCACATAGCAAGGGCACAGCCATGAGCCAAACCTCCGGGATCACGCTGCTCTCGTGTCCAACACACCAGCACCAACCAGCCAGGCGCGCTTCCAGAGTGGAACGGCACCAGGCACTGTTTTCAGCAACACCCTGCAGAAAGCAGGTGTGATCCCGGAGACAGACCTTAAATGAGAGAGTGAAAGAGAACTCGCTCTGCCACCTACGAAAGAAAGCAGCAGGTTTCCTCAGGAAGGAGGGAGCTCCTTAAAGGGCAGTCAGAGACACCCCGCCCCGCACCCCCCCCCCAACACCGCAGGAGCCAAGCAACCAGCTGAAGGAGGCCCCCCTCGGAGGAGGCAGGCAGGAAGGCTGGGCTGGGCCCTGTGTGCTCTCCTGGGCAGCAGCCAGGCCCTCAGTCCCCACCCAGGCCTGGCCTCTGGCCAGAGTGTCCCAGGGCCTCAGCTGGCCCCAGGCTGCTCACCGAAAGTTATCCACCCCCCCAAGGGGAATCCCCACCCTGGAGAAGCTGGGAACTTCTGATACTTCTTGGGAGAGTTTTAAAAAATCCTTAAAAACTACCCATCTCTCTTCCTGTGCACCAGGGCACTCCTGGGAAGTTCCCAGCCTTGCTTACTTGAACTTGATTGAATTTTCAGAAATAGAAAACAAGGTTCCCTGGGCTCCCCCACCCCTTCTACATGCACCAGCTGAGCCCGTTCTTCTTGGCCCAGACCAGCTTCTGGGAGGGCTTGCTGTCCCCATTCCGCAGAGCAGAACCCCAGGTGACCCAAACAGACCCCGAGTGCCGACAGGGAGCCGGACGCTGGGACCCTCCCAGGCAAACTGGAGCAAGGAGACGGGAGGGGGGTGGCGGGGAAGCTGAGGCATCCTGGCCTCCGCCGCGGTCTCACAGCCCACTCATCACCGCAACTTGCCTGGAGCAGCTGGTGGCTTGCCCAAAGCCCCCTAGATGCCAAGGTGGCCTTCGGACACCAGGTCCTTTCATTCTGCAGACCAGGGCCTGAGAAGCCAGGCGACACAGGCTGGATCAAGCCTGGTGACACAGGCTGGATCAAGCCTGGTGGGGTCATCCGCAACTTCAAGGCCTCCTGCCGGGGCCCCCTGGGGTGTGGGCAGACACACCAAGTGGGAATCGCAGGGCCAGGAGGCACCACACACACTATGCCCCTTAGTCCTCTGTTCCCGATTTGTGAAAGAAGGCAGGGGGGCAGGTGGCCTGCAGGGTGCCCCGAGCGGTCAGTGACATGGGGTCTGCCGCCCCAGCTCCGGGGCCAAGCCCCCAGAGATCTGCTCAGAGGCTCAACCCCCTTCCTGGCTGGGTGGCCTTCTCCCTGCTACTCTTCTGCCTGCCCCAGGGGCCTGCAATGCCTGAGGAGTTGGGCAGAGGGAGGGGTGCCCCTCCTGGAGGGCCCGGGGAAGTGAAAGGGGAACGGAGAAGGGGGAAGGAGATGTTGGAAAGTGCGGGCGGGCGGGGCGGGCTGACTCAGAGGCCAGGCTCACACACCTCAGGGCTAAGCCTGGCCTCCCCAGTCCCTGAGAGTCCCCGAGGGCCTGCTCTGACCAGAGCTAAGCCTGAGTCACGACTCAGAAATCTCACCTCACCCCTGCCAGCGCAGCCGGAATCTCCCCATTTCTCAGACTCACAAACTGAGACCAGCGGCCACAGGGCTTGGTCTTGCAGTTCACCCCACGCTGTGACGCAACCACCACGCTGCCCTGCTGGTGGGAAATGGCCAAGCCTGGGTGTGTGGCTGTGCTAAGCACCCCTGCCTGGCCGTGGGGCACCCCCCACAGGGCTCCACGCCGGGCACTCCATGGCTGGCGCTGCTCCTCCAGCTGCGGGGCCTGGGGCCTGTCCAAGTGGAAACCCGATCGGTCATGGCCACAGTAGCTGCGTCACCAGCCCCTGCCCAGCCAGAAATCTCTGCTGCTGCTGCTGGGCTTGCCAGCAACCTGAGCCGGCTGTGTGGCTGGGCTTCCTGATGGCTCCCCTTGCTTGGCCCTGTGCCGACTGCTGGGGACACGGGGGTGGGGGTGGGGGATCCCTGGCCTGCCCTGTCCCCTGGGGATGTGGTCCTGATTGGATGAGGTTGGTCCTGGTCTAACCCAGAGAAGGGACAGAAGTCCTGGGCTTTGGTTGGATGGATCGGGCACAGACGAAGTTTCCCCAATGGACTGACCTTCATTGGGGACCGGTGGCAGCAGCCAGGGCCCTCCTCCCCTCATTTCCAGGATCCTGAGAGAATCATTTAGGCTAAGGACGTCACCTGGACTGCTGAGACCCCCAGCATGGGGGATGAGAGTGGGGAGGGGGGCTGGCACCAGGTGTGCTCACAGCTGTGACCCAGGATGTGTGGTGAGGAAGTTGCAGGGTCAGTCCGGGCCCTGGTAAGATTCAGGGATAAACCCATGGTGCCCAGGGCTGGAAGGCCACATGCAATCCCCTCTTAGTGAAGCCAGGGTGAAGAGGGCCCCAGAGCAGGTGGGGTACCCCAGGAAGTAGCGCCCTGCCCCCTCCAGGAGGCCCCATGGATAGTGAGTTCAGCACACCGTCTTTGGGGGACCCCAGTCTTTCCTTCTTCAAACCCCACTGAGGCTCCACACTAAGATTCTGCTCTGTTGCTCGCCCACTGGATGTCCTCGGGGAAGTGACTCAGCATCTCTGAGCCCACCAGGGTCTGAAAGACCATGTGTGGATGGCACTGTCTGGGTGGGCCTTCTGGGCTTTTCAGCAGCTTGTCACAGACTCTCAAAGCTGGCCACCACCCGGCTCCTTAAGAAAAGAGAAAACAAGGCCCAGAGATGGGCAGAGCTGGCCCAGAGGCACACAGCCCGTGTGGCAAGCCAGAGCCCAGGCCTGGAAGGCTGGAGGTATGCAGTCTGTGTGCCACCGGAGGGCCAAGTGGATCCGTCTGGAAGGATGCAAGATGCTGCTCCCCACGGCCAAAGGGACCTGAGCAGTCCCTAGTGCGTGGACAGTTCTCGCGGCCACTTAGGGCCTGTCTCCCCAGGAAGGAAGCTACACGCTCAGGCCTGGCCTTCCCCACCTGACCAAACCCAGTCCTGCCCGAAGGCTCATTCCGTGTCCCTCTCAGAGCACGTGAACTTCAGGTCCTTCAAACCATCTGGCTGAAGAGGGAGTGGGGCCCCCCTTGCTGCCCCCCTACTTGCCCTGGGGTCCCCTCTCTGTAGGCCGGTGTATCGCGGTGCACCCAGCACCCAGCAGGCACCAAGACTGCAGAAGTAGTGGCGCCTGGGTGGCTCAGTGGGTTAAGCCTCTGCCTTCGGCTCAGGTCATGATCTCAGGGACCTGGGATCGAGCCCCGCATCGGGCTCTCTGCTCAACGGGGAGCCTGCTTCCCCTTCTCTGCCTGCCTCTCTGCCTACTTGTGCCTGCCTCTCTGCCTACTTGTGATCTGTCAAATGAATAAATAAAATCTTTAAAAAAAAAAAAGACTGCAGAAGTAGATGGAAAGTTGTAAGTGTGTAGCTTTGTCATCTGCCCTGTTGGGGACATAGGGAAGACCACTGTGAGAGTGGCCTTGGGTAAGTCGCTCGCCTACGAAGTCACAGAGCAGAAACACTGGGCCAGCCCAGACTGAGCACAGGATGGCCATGTGCTGGTGACCTTGGGCCTTACACACTGTGTCCCTCCCTGTGGCATGAAAGCCAGAATACATCTTCTTCATCCCAGGCTTGCGGAGGGGGCTAAGAGGGGAGAGGCTCTCCAGCCTTGCAGCCACCTCCTGGGTGGTTCCCTGCTGGGCCAGCTCCAGGAGGCCTAGGAGGGGAGTGCTGGAAAAAAACCCTTTCTGCCTGCCCCCCCTCGGTACCCCCCCCAGCATGTGTGTAACGTGTGTGAATTCACAAGAAAAATCGATGTCTCTCACTGGTCCTCATGCTCGTCACACACAGAGCAGGTCCCTTGAGGGGTGGATGGTGGGGAAGAGAGAGCCAGTGACCCCGCTGCCTTCTCCCTCTGCCCTTCCGCATTGTTTTTCCACCAGAGAATACCCATATGACATGTGGGTGAGGAGGGGGCAAGGGAAAGGGGAGGGGAGTGAGCGAAAGACTTGGAACGAGAGGCCACCCAAATCTCCAAATCACCAGTAAAAATAAAATGATGCTCGGGGTACCTGGGTGGCTCAGTTGGTTAAGTGTCCGATTCTTGGTTTCTGCTCAGGTCTTGGTCTCGGGGTCGCAAGTTCAAGCCTCACATTGGGCTCCACACTGAGCGTGGAGCCTCCTTAAAAAAAAAAAAAAAGATGCTCAACATCACGGGTCAATGGGAAATGCAAATTAAAAACACACTGAGGGGCGCCTGGGTGGCTCAGTGGGTTAAAGCCTCTGCCTTCCTGCTCGGGTCATGATCTCAGGGTCCTGGGATGGAGCCCCACATCGGACTCTGTGCTCAGCGGGGAGCCTGCTTCCCTCTCTCTCTCTGGCTGCTTCTCTGCCTGCTTGTGATCTGTCAAATAAATAAAATCTTTAAAAATAAAATAAAATTTGGGGCGCCTGGGTGGCTCAGTGGGTTAAGCCGCTGCCTTCGGCTCAGGTCATGATCTCGGGGTCCTGGAATCGGGTCCCACATCAGGCTCTCTGCTCGGCAGGGAGCCTGCTTCCTCCTCTCTCTCTGCCTGCCTCTCTGCCTACTTGTGATTTCTCTCTGTCAAATACATAAATAAAATCTTTAAAAAATAAATAAAATAAAATAAAATTTAAAAATGTAAAATAAAACCACACTGAGATGTAGCCTCATCCCCGCAGTGGGATGACGTCCCCAGAGGATTGGCGTCCCCAGTGCTGCTGGGGACAAGCAGCCGCTAGAAGATTGCAGGACTGGAATTTCCACAACCACCTTGGAAACTGTTCACAGGGCCCTGAAAATACGACCTGGCCATTCCACTCCTAGGTATTTATCCAAGAAAAAGGAGTCTGTGTGTCCCCCAGAAGACATGAGCAGGAATGTTTGTGCATATTCACGTATAATATAGAGTCACATAATACGTATTTATCAATGCCCCAAATGCACATGAGAACTAGGGACAGACAACCGAGCTGCGGTGCCTTCATGCCTGGGAATGGACTACTGGTGGGCTCCAGACCGTCAGTCTCAAAAACACCGTGTCAAAAGGAAGAAGCCAGATGCAGAAGTAGATGCCACGTGATTCAGTGTTCACAGAGTTTACAGACAGGGGTGGGAGGTGGTGCTGAAGTCAGGTTGGTCGCTGCCCTTTGGGAAGTGGTGACTGAAAAGGGCATGAGGGAGCCTCTAGGAGTTGAAAATGTCTCTTGGTCTGGGTACTGGGTGTAAGTATTCTGTGGGGGGCAATTCACGCAGCTACGCACTAAGGATGTGTGCACTTTCCCAAGAGGGGAGTATTTTGGGAATGTGGCCCACCCCTGCCAGCCTCATCTCACATGCCAGACATGCAGGCCTCTTGTGCTCAGAGCTCCAAACTCCTGCCTGCCTCAGGGCCTTTGCACTTGCCCTTCTCCCTGTCTATAATGGACCCTGCTCCCCAGGCACACCCTATTTGCTTCTTTACTTCCTGCTTATACTTTTTTTTTTTTTTAAGATTTTATTTATTGGGGCACCTGGGTGGCTCCGTGGGTTAAAGCCTCTGCTTTTGGCTCCGGTCATAATCCCAGGGTCCTGGGATCGAGTCCCACACCAGGCTCTCTGCTCAGTGGGGAACCTGCTTCCCCCTCTCTCTCTGCCTGCCTTCTGTGCCTACTTGTGATCTCTGTCTGTCAAATAAATAAATAAAATCTTTTTTTTTTTAAAGATTTCATTTATTTATTTGACAGAGAGAGAGATCACAAGTAGGCAGAGAGGCAGGCAGAGAGAGAGAGGGGGAAGCAGGATCCCCACTGAGCAGAGTCTGAGGCAGGGATCGATCCCAGGCCCCTGAGATCATAGCCTGAGCCAAAGGCAGAGGCTTAACCCACTGAGCCACCCAAGCACCTCTACAGTCTGCTTATCCTTTAAGTCTCATTGTAAATGTCACCTCTTCCAGGAAGTCCTCCCTGATTCCTAGCCAAGGGCAGGGCTCTTAGGCCTCCCACATTTCTTTGTCATGTTCATCACAGCTGATAATTAATCTAGGTTTGCTTTCTCCCTCCATGCTCCATAGGCAGGGAGCATATCTGTTTTAGTTACTGCAGGATCCCTAGCACATTGTTATGGTTATTGAAGTTTTCAGCTCCCATCTGTGGACAGACAGACGGAAGGAAGGAAGGAAGGAAGGAAGGAAGGAAGGATCGATCCAGTTCTCTACAGAAGAGACAGAGGCTGCCTGAAGGGATGTGTTGTCTCTTGAGGGTGTGAGCATCCTGTCCCAGGAGGGTGTGGTGTCCCAGGACTGCCAAAGCTGATGAGGAATAGGCTAGGGAGGAGGGGGCTGGCCACCCGAGGGCTCACACCTTCCAGAGGATGTTGGCAGGAGGGGAGTAGAGGTGTCATAGGAAGTCTGTGCTGTAGCTGACTCACCCGGCCTCTGATAACACTCACGGGTCAGACTCCAGCCTTGCGCTCCAGAAGTCCCCCGGGGAAACAAGTGTCTGATATCCTGACTGTGCGCGGGGCTGCCTGGCAAGACTTTCCAGGGGAGGGGTCTTTTTGGCTGGGCTTTGAAGTTTGAATAGGAGACAGTTAGGGAGGTCTTGATAGATGAGGAAGTTGGGAGAGCTGAAAACATCTGCCGTGCTCGGTGCTTTGGAAAGTGAGTCTGTAGAAACCTTAGCTGGGAGCCAACACCCCGTAGGGTTCAAGAAGGCCCCCAGCTGAGAAAGAGCCCAACTGAGTGAAGAGGGTTAGGGCAAGCACGGGTTGCCCAAGCGGCCCTGCCTGCCTCTCTATGCCCTGTTCCTCCCAGGACACAGTTTGGGGGAAAGGAGGTCAGAGGGGGCTGTCGGTCTCTACCCCTTTGTGAGGAACGTACTGGGCCTTGAACTGGGGTTCCGTCGTACAGATGGGGAGACTGAGGTGGGCGTGGACAGAGCCTAGACTCACATGCCTGGGTGAAGCTTGCGTTCGGGAGCCCACAAGGGCTGGGCAATCTGCACACGCAAGTTCACTGGGCCAGCCTCTAGGACCAAGCCCTGGGAACCAGAACCTGAACCAGGCCTTCCAAGTGACAGCTGCCAGGCCTCTGGGCCTCCTCCCTGTCTAGCTGGTCCCAGGTGCCTTCCTCACCTTATCAATCTCAGTCTGGCCCAGAGAAGGACAGCAGGCGGCAAGACACCACACAGCAAGAACGTAGCTCTGGGACTCAGATGACACCCGTCTTCTCAGAGAACTAACCTAAACTCAGGAGCTGGGACTTGGTTCTGCACGGGTGATGGGAGCTATAGAGGGTGTAGGAGCAAGAGAGGGGTAGGGCCAAGTGTAGTGCTTCAGCAGAAAGTTCCACACTAAGAAAGGACCCAGGAGGGCTCCGACACAAAGTCCGTAGCCTCGGATTTCAGATTTCTCTCTGCGCCCAGCTGAGT